>NC_056728.1:1688344666-1688407691 GCF_019279795.1 Protopterus annectens
AGAATTCTACTAAAATCCATGAATACCTAGCTCAATTTTAACCCACTCCTTTCTTCAGGGACCATTGCTGTTATCTAGATACATGTTTCCAACCAGTAATCTTACCTGAAGGAGAGGTAGTTACAGTTGTGCCATTGATACCTAGCTATACCACTCCTTTCTTCAGGAGCAAATGTAAATTTCTACTTCTCTTACAAAAAACATAGAACCCATCTAGTTATGGATTTTCATTAAGCATCCAGAGCTCAGCCTGTTTAAAACTGTGGCCATGACAATTCATGCCACCTTGAAAAACTCACATTTTCTGGCTGTTGATCCCTGTTTTATTTATGGCTGGTGAGTGAGAAGTTTGATTTGGGAAATGTACTCAATGACAGACATACTTAGGACCAGGTATGAGCTGTAGCCAGGACCTTCTGCCATTATCTGGTGAATTTAACCTGAATCAAGTGCTTTCCTTGTCTGGCAGTTGGCACAGAAGTTAAGGCTGTGAGCTGTAGTTCTTGTGGTACAAGGCTTAATTCTCCAAGACCTTGGTTCCCTACTGTGTGACCTTGAGTAAGTCACTTAACCATGCATTGCTTCTAGGTCGCCCCTGAAAAGGAACTGTGTGTTCAGTTGGCCTACCTGGTTAATAAATAGGAGTATTGTTATTATTTTTGCACCTGATGATCTCTTTGCAAAGATACTTGGTCTGTTGTTTTCTTGGATGAATTGCTATAATGCTGTTAATGGGGGGCTTCCCGAACTTTGAAACTATCTCCAGCTTGTGTCAAATTCTGTAGGTTGACAACTAACTAGTAATTATTGACAACATATGACATCTGTTCTGCTGAACTTTTCCTGGCTGCCAGTTCAGTCTTAAGCACCTTTTAAGGGCTAATGTTACATCATTTTGTCCTGTGTGTTATGGATTACCTTACCTGAAAGAATTTCTGCTCCCTTATAAGCCAACTACTGCCCTGTCTTCTGCTACTTTGGGGTTACTGGACGTCCAAGGATGAACATGGACTCCTCCATTTGTTGCTTCCTTTCATTCCAGGCACTGCTCCTTTGAAACCCTCTGCAACAGTGGCTGGGGGACGGTATAGCACTAATCATCTTTAAGAAATCCTTCACAAGCAAACAAATCTATCTCACTTGCTGTGTTTAATAATTTCATACTTTATTCCATATTTATGTTAAAGCAGAGTTTGTACAATTTTAATTTATTAAGTTTTCTTACCTTATACTTAGTTTTTAAACACATTAATACAATTCATTTTGAGTTTTTGAATGTCTGTATGAGTTTTAAGGTTTTGAACATTTGAAAAATTTAAGTAGGGTCACTTAAAAGTGAACAGATCACTATCAACAGGCTGTACAGGAAGGCTTCTTTGTGTGTGTGTGTGTGTGTGTGTGTGTGTGTGTGTGTGTGTGTGTGTGTGTGTGTGTGTGTGTGTGTGTGTGCTTACAGATAGTATATATTGGTGAACTGTCACTAAGGATATTAAAGGGCATATCTGTGTGTGAGATTTAGTAAAGACATTTAGTAAAAAATTGTCAAGTACAAATGGTGTTCATGTCACAGTGTGAGCTCTAGTGCATGTCTGAAACCGCTAGGAGGTATTAAACACTAAGCAGTCACTGACACTATCTATGTCAGTGTGCCACTGAGCTACTGAATATTTTGCACTGTTTTTTCACACCGTTATACTGCTTACTTCAGGCTTCCTTCATGCTCTCCTCAACTCCTGTTCTTAGAGGTGCCAGATAGGAAACCAAGAAAGCCCTGTTGCTGTGCGTAACAGCCTATAGAAGTCCATTCAGACTAGTCTGATTCATTCAAGTTCATTGTTCTTGTGAAATATAAAGGCTTATAAATGAAATGCTATGTTCTCTGTTTCACTTAATGCATTTCAACTGGAAAAGCTAGAAACCACCATAATAATGTAATATATTTCTCTTGTTTCATAGATCTTAAATTATATTACTTTTCAGAAGGGCATTTGTGCTGAAGGTACCATGAATAAAATCTGCAGTATCTTCATCTGAAAATTGCTGTTTTTTCTTGCTAGCTTTTTGGTGCTGTCTATTTTGTGCGTTCACTGAGCTTCCAGCACTACATTGGTAGCTGGTGTAGCCTGCACCAGGAGTATCTCCTTCTTCCAAGAGGACCCTAAACACAGGATTTCATAATTTCCTATATGTGGGTTCCACAGATTTGTATCCCTTGTGAAATCTTGAATGGGATGAGGCCAGGTGAGGAAACATTATACTGTGGCTTTCCATGGGCTTTTCACTTGAAGCCCCAAACCATGCAATGGTGCAGACATGGAGATGGGAAGACGAAACACTGAAAAACGAGACAGGGGGCCAAAGACTGTGCTAAGTAGTGTGGAAGTATATTGAGTTCAGTCATGAGTTACAGTTCAGTTACCCCACCCAAATCTAATATGAGTGACTAGGTAATTATAAGACCGAGGAGGCGGTGGGCTAGCTGGCAGTGGATGCTGATAATATGGATGCTTAAAATACAGAAATGCTGTTGCTGGGTGTATAGGAAGTAGGAAGGAAGGGGTTGTTATTTACTGGGATTGATCACAGTTGATGGTTCATAGATTCATAGGTTCAAAGGTGTGTACTAGGCTAACAACCACAAGGGTCTTTTTAAGCCTAGCTATGCATCCTAAGTCTCTGAGAAGTTCTAGTACCCTTGATAAGTGTAAGCAGGGGCTTGAGAGATGAAACACTTGCAAGCAGGGGCCTGGGAGATGACCCATTTACAGGCTGCCTGTGTCCATTAGGGAAATGGGTGCCGGACCAGAGACAAATGTCCTGTTCTCCATCCAGTTGTTCAAGTTACACTTGAATTGATTACAGAGAAACTCTGCTTCACATGGATGGGGAGCCTGTTCCAGAGAAGGAGTAGTCTTTGGGATACATACCTGTCTCTCCAGCAGGTCCTATTTGTATTACAGGCAAGGTTTAAGTCTTTAGAATGCATAATTCTGCTGCTGTTTGTTTTGTGAATATGCAGGAGGTCCAACAAGGTGGGGTCTAACAATACCTTGTCTGCTAGGAATAGAGCTCCACTCAGCAGCCTGTAGGAGACAGAATATGGGGATAGGACTTTGAAGTGGTCTGCACAGAACATGTTACTTACTCCATGTATTCTGTTAGTGAAGACCTTCTTTGGACATTCCAGCTGTTTGATGTGCCTGATTAGGTACATACCAAAGGGGGGTATTGTACTCAGTGATACGTATGATGGATGGTAAATATTGTGATCTCCTTGGACCTAGATGTCATACCATTGTTTATAAGTTGTACAGCATAGACTGATTTCTTCACTACTGTAGACACATGATGGTGAAAGGCTAGATTATTGCCTATGTGTGTCCTCAACTCCTTGACTACTGGTTGGCTCTTAGGGATGTGTTGTCAATATGATAGCTACCAGGGGTGGATGACTTCCCAAATGAAACTATTATGCATTTCTTGGCATTTAAGTTTCACCCATAATGCAGGCAAAACAAACGTTAAACTTCTCCTTCATGATTCTGGCCTCTGAAAGCAGTGATTTTAAGTTCAGGATTTTCTGGTCTAGTATGAGAATGCCATAAGTGTCAAAGGAAGGGAAGCTTACCTGTTGAACAAGCATCAGTAGTTTTGTTAGTACTTACATCAGCATGTGCCCCAGGCAGTCAGCACCAGCAGTTAAGAGCAATATTCCTTCTAAGCTGGATGTGTGTGCAGCTAAATATGCCCTGACAAGACTCCCACACACCATGAATGAATGGTTTTGCACATGAACTAGTGGTAAAAGAGATTCAGCCTTTTTGTTTATATTTTAAATTTGTCTATTTAACTGATGGCATTCAGTGATTGGCTCTCTATATGGTGGCAGTGCCTCTACTAATGACAGCCTCAGCGGTTTAGCCACAGAGCCAGTAACAAAGGAGTTTCCATGGATTGCATCACTGACTGACCAAGCCAATCACAGACAAAGTTGGAAGAAAAAATATGCATTTGGAATGAAGAGTCTTAACGTCAGCGGGTATAATGTTTATCACATCTGAGATCCCAAACAAAACTACCACTTCATGCTCAATGGAAATATTTTTTCATGTAGAATAACTTTTCATCACTCACTAGAAATTTTCAGTATTTTTGCTTCTTGCAGAGCAGTCATAAAATGCAAGTCTGTATGACTGAAATGAGTCATATCTGTTAAAAGACTCTCATGTGAGCTAGAATTTATTGTTTGTAATGCAACTTGTGTTAGCCTACTGATTACTTAAGTTGCTTGTTTTAGTACAGCATGCATGTAGACATTACATTTCGAATGCTGGCAAACATATTATTTTCTACCCTGTTTGCTTCTCCTTTCAGTCATTGTTCGGCAAATAATTTGAGATGCATTTAATAATTTCTGTTTTCATTTCTGCTTTTTTTCTTGCCTCATACTGTCTGGTAATCTGACGGGTCTGCCAGTTGGCTAGTGTTTGTTGCTACTCACGCATAGGATTGTCCTGGTTAGTCAGCTATGTTGAACTGACTTCTTTGCCTAACTGATGAGTAACAGTTGGTCAGCTACACTGCATAAACTTTTTAGGTGTTCACTTACATTCTTAAAAGAATTAGATGAAATATTGGTAAAGAACCATTTCTAAAAAGTATTTTCACTAGTTACAGACATGAGCTATCTTGTGCAGAAACACAGAAACCTTCAGTAGTAGTTAGATGTGGCATGTCATGTGATAATGTTTCAAAATAATTTGAACAAAGTTTATCAACAGCATTAGAAGATTCTGTTAGATATAGTAAGGAGGTAATTAGTGTGGTCAGAGGGAAGGCTCTTGCATTAGATTGTTTTAATTAATATGGTGTGAAAAAGTGTAATCAGATCTGAGAGATTATTTTTGCTTGCAACCTGTTTTATTAGTAGCATTTTCTTCCTTTTTAGCAAGTTACCCACCTTCTTTTGACAGTTTTATTATTTTTTAATTTAACATTTGTTAGATCTTTTTCGACATCATACTGATGAACCTAGGATCTTTCGACTCCCTACCCATAATGCCACAAATTAACCTAAGAGTAAAATCAAACACTGTCACAAATCATTCCTAGACTTCACCACCGGAAGCTATGCTGCAATAAATGTTATACTCGGTGGAGTAGTGCCTAAAATAGTACAGTGGTGCATGTGTGGCAGTATGTCCCCATGATGTGATACGAGTTCCACGAAACTTCCACGTGTGTGTAGGAACAGTACAATCCAGCCGCACTATACTACCCATGTACACAGTAACAGCCTAATCCCAGTGCATCATACTGTAAAACAAATTCAGTGCTGCATCAGACTCACAGGACACTCTTCTGCAGTGTGAATCCAGACATGTACTCACATGAGCAGGACAATCTTAATTGAGAAAAGGATGACATTAGCACTGCCTGCACTAGTCAGTGGAACTTTCCTGATGCCGAGTTTGGATATTACTGTTATCTTTGTCCATGGCACTATGATGGTTAATGATGCTATTTTTTAAATTACGCAGTCAGGCATTTTCATTTCAACCACCAACAAACGCATAGAAAGCAGGGATACCATCAGTCATTATATTTTCCACATAAATGTGGTGCAGTGAAATAAATAACTCTAATAGTGTGGGCAGCAGCACATTATGTATATTTCTGCATTAAAAGAAAGAGCAGTCTTTCAAAAGGTATGCATCTGTAAACAGTACCATGTTTCCTTCATCATGCCTGTATGTATTCCTCCTACAGCAGATCATCTGAAAGCCTGCAGAACTGTTATATTTACTGAGACAGTTTCATAACAAAGCACTGAATATTTCCTACAGCTTTGGATAATGATTTTCCAAACATAGTCTCAAAATCATGATATCGTAAGGCCCATGTCAACAGCAATGTTATCACTAAGAGGATCGTTAGAATTCTGAAACTGACTACAGAGAGTGTTCTATTCTAGAGTAGGAATACAGTGGAGTTCTAAATGAGGTGAGACAATAATGGGCAACTCACAGTCATGGAGGACGAGCAGACATTTGTAAAGATAAAGAAGTGGGGAAATCTGTTTCATTGGAATAGAGCCCTTTGGTGCTGCCACCATAATGGTAAAGCTTCAGCCAAATATCTGCATCATGGTCATGGCTTGCCTAAGTTTGTTAAAGAGCTAAATATCCAGATACTTAGTAATGATTTTCAATATGAAGACTTGAAAATATTATTGCCACGGAGTACCAATAAGTGCTCCAACACCACTAAAAAATGCAATTGCACAGTTCGTAGTAAAACAAAAACAGCTCCTTGCAGAAAAAAACAAAACTGCTACTCACACCACTGTGGAGATGCTTTCGCTAAGTCCTTAGTGATACTAAACAGTTATTTGCAGTAAATAACCATAAATGCTGCTCACAGAAGAATTACAGCTCAATACTGCTATATGAGATTGTCGTTAATTCCATTTAGATGCCATATAGCTGCTAGCAAAAACATACATCCATTGCAACATGCCAACAACGAATTTTGAAGTAAAACCAATGAATTTATTAAAAATAAGACACTAACAATACTGAATGGACCACTGCGTGTTCAGACTAAATGTAAAACTTCCAAAACGCTTAAAATGTGGTCCAATTGAATACAATGTTATAAAATAAAATGCACACTGAAAATACAACGGACTGGGTTGACAGTAGGTTAAGCGCTTTCACCCATAACCTATGGACTTCTTCAGAACACCGGTAAACTCAACTGTCCATCTTTTAAAACTTCAAAGGCGCCAAAATTGATGAAAAACATTTAAAAAAGTAAAGAGACAGTGTGCATGCTGTCAAATCAATACAAAGTTCAAAATTCAGCTACCCAAAGCAGTTATTAAGAAACATTATTGATGTTAAAACAAAATAATATATAAATGTTAGTTTAAAAAAAAACAGTCTTATGTGAATTATAAAATATTGAAGTATAAAAATATTGAGATATGAAATATCCCATCAAATAGCTATGTGTGCATACTCAGCCATTTGACAAACTTATAAAAATGATCAGCGAGTAATATTACAAAACCTAACTAAAAAAATAGATGAATGCACTGCACAAACTACAAGAATTAGCTCTAATGAAATACTACCAAACTACCATTGTATTTTATTGCAAAAAGTGTTGTAAAATTGTAAACCACACCTCAATCAGGAAGTTACTATATATATTATATTGTATTCTATATGTTGACCTCAAGAATAGCCTTCATAGAAATGCTGTCATTAAGTCCCGGAGGTGTAGTGGCATCACTATATATTTGCCACCATACTTCACGATAGCTTAAAAAGTTTTTAATATCTCTGCCTCTGGGATCAGTCCTAACAATATCTAATAAGGCAAATTTAAATTGGTGTTTTGGGCCATTTAATTCAATGTGCTTATACAAAGCACTTTTCTGATCCTTCCTTCTAATATTATAAGTGTGTTCATAAATGTGTTTTTTTAAAGCTTCTTTCCGTTTTTCCAATGTAGTAACTTGAACACTCTTGACAGATGGCAATATACACAACCATCTTAACATTGCAATTCCCCTTAATTAATCTGATTTTTGATCTAAATATGTTATGTAAAATAATTTCCTTTTTGTCAAATATATAACAACACTGACTGCAAAATCCACATTTAGTGGTATGTTGGTCTATTCCTTTTACATTTACTTCTCTTAATGTACTACCTTTCTCTAAATATCTCTTGATATTGGCTCCCATCTTATATACTATTCCAGGTTTATCTCCTATTATTTTCCTTATGGTTTCATCACTGGACAAAATATACCAATAATTATTAATAATTTGTATCACATCATCTGTTCTCGGACTGTATAGTATAATTAAAGCTCTTTGATGATGTCCTTCAAAATTATCTTTCACTTGCTGTTTTCCATTAAGTCCATTAACTTGGTTCACTTCATTACCTAAACCTAGCAAGGGTTTATATGTTGTACCCCATAAGCCTAATACATATTTATCCACCTCATCCAATAATTTCTGGGGATAACCTCTCTCATAAAACATAGTGTGGATGTATCCTTGTTAGAAAAATGCTTAATAGTAATATGCATGCTTAGTACATTATAGGCTTAAAAGGGTTAATACATTTATTCTGTTCATACTGCATGAATCTGCAACAGCTACTAGAGACATTTCAATTCTGTTTATGTCATGAAAAAGTATGCGCAGCTGTGATTTTGCTTATGCCATGAAACTCAATAAAGAGACATTTATTCCTGTTTATGCCACGTGAAAATGACTAGCTGCAGTGAACACTGATAAATAATACAATAGGTGTTTGAAGAACTTAACCGTAGTCAGCATTACTTGTGCTAAAGCTAGAAGTGAACCTTGAATAACAGATAAAATGAAACTGCCAATCAAATAATGAAACTGCCAATCAAACTGTTTCCACTGCCTGCCCAGAACAGCGGAGGAATTTTTCTTTGAGTTTCATTACTCAATATAATTTAAATTCCACGGATATCTGGGCTATTATATTAAAAAACTGGCCGTTGGTAATCAATTCCGCAAATTTGACTGATAAGTTAGGTCAGCGCCCTTTTGTTATTTACAGAAGAAGTAGTAACCTTAAAGAGTTACTACAATACACATCTAATGCCCAAAGGTTTACGAGATCTACGGGCTCATTTAAATGTGGAAGCTGTAATATGTGTAAAGTTATGAGAACAGGTAATTCTTTTATAGTTAGGAATAAAAAGTACCAGATCAACAAAAAGATTACTTGTGAAACAAAATCGGTTGTTTATATCGCCCTGTGTAATTGTTGTCCATCTTTTTACATAGGGAAGACCAACCGTAAATTAAAAGAGAGGGTTTATCAACACTGTTACGCAATAAAAAAACCCCTCTTAGAAAATGCTTTGGCTAAACACATAAACAGCAATCCAGGTCATTCCTTTAGTTTTATGGGCATCGATCAGGTTTTACCAACTAACAGAGGAGGTCCTTTTTCTATCATGCTTGAATGTGTGGAATTGACTTGGCAGTTAAATTTAGATGCATTCAGACCATTTGGTCTGAATGAGAATTGTAATATATCTTGCATATTAAAATTAAGGAGCTATTTTAGGTGAACTCCGCCTTTGTTTAGAATGCAGAGGAAATGTTTACAAGTGTGCTTGTTGTAACACATTCCATCTACTTGTAACTTCTCATCAAAACATGGTTTTCATGTATATAACATTACTAGTTTTTTGATGTTTAAATGTACGTTTTTACACATTTTTTGGTCACTGAATTAATTGTAAGTTAAACAGTAATATGGTTATGTTCTTTTAAGTATTTAAAACTTGTATTTAATTTATTTTATATATTAATTGAGCTGTAGTAGGAAATGCAACTATGTGTTCACTTCCTGTTTGCTAGATTTTAAACAGTTTGTTGTAGCTGTTTCATTTGTCTTCTTCTGATGAAGCTGTGACAGGAGTCACGCGAAACAGCTCTTTGTAATATTAAAAAAACTTTGCGTTAAGGAGAGATTTTGGTACTTGGCTTTCTTCGGGTTAAAGTCTGCTTTCCGGATACAAGGTTGCCTGTTTTTTGTGTTTTTACAAGTTTGCTTATTCTTTCTCTGGTAATATCCAAAGAAGGTAGAACATTAGATGAAGATAGAAAAGTAGCAATTTTGCAAGCACCTAAACCCACTACCAAGAAGGAAATGATGTCCTTCCTGGGTACAACTAATTTTTGTCGGAGTTGGATTCCAAACTATGCTTTGGAAACTGCACCCTTAACTGACATCATATATAAAACGCCTATGGCAGCACAGGATTTATTACAATGGACACCGGAGGCAGAATCTGCCTTTTGTAAACTGAAGCAATTAATAGCGTCCTCACTAGTTCTGGGATTACCAAATTATTATAAGCATTTTTTCCAGACTGTAGATTGTAAGCAGGGTTATATGACATCAGTACTAACACAACAGCATGGGGACAAGCAATGCCCCATTGCTTATTATTCATCACAACTGGACCCAGTGGCACGGTCTTTACCCCACTGTGTACAGGCAGTAGTCGCAGCAGCAATGGCAGTACAGGCTTCAGCCTCAGTAGTCTTATTTCACCCCCTCACTTTGAGGGTACCCCATGCAGTAGCAATTATTTTACTACAAGAAAAGGTGGCATATCTTTCCCCTGCTAGGCATCTCTCCTGCATGACTATCTTGTTGAGACAACCTCATATGACAATCGAATGATGCATGACTTTGAACCCCTCTACTCTGCTTCCAACTCCTGCAGATGGCACACCACATTGCTGCCTGCAGGTGATTGAGCAGAAGATATTACCTAGAAAAGATCTCACGGATGTCCCCTTGGATGATGCCGAGGTGACATACTATGTGGATGGCTCGTGCAAGAGAGGTCCTGCAGGACAGAACCTAGTAGGATATGCAGTAGTATCTGATACTGAGGTTATAGAAGCAAAGTCTTTGCCACACAATTTATCTGCACAAGCAGCGGAATTGATTGCTCTAACATGAGCATGTATTTTAGCAAAGGGTAAATGTGTAAACATTTTTACTGACAGCCAGTACGCTTTCTCCACTGTGCATGTGTTTGCACAACAGTGGAAAAACTGGGGAATGATAACATCTACTGGCAAACCTATAAATCATGCACAGTTTATTTTAGATCTTTTAGAATCTATTCGATTACCTCAGAAAGTGGCTATTTGCAAATGTACGGCTCACACCAGACAACAAGATAGAATTTCAAAAGGTAACGCAAGAGCTGATACAGCTGCAAAGCAAGCAGCTACAGAAGTATTTCTTTCAGATGTGGAGCTACATCCCTCTGAAACTCTGAATTTAGATATGTTAAAAACAATGCAGACACTCACTACATGAGTTGAAAAACAACGATGGATGAAACGAGGAGCAATCCTCGAAAAGGGACTGTACATCTCCAAAGAGGGAAAACCTATACTACCTTCCAATTTGTTTCGCTATGCGGCATTGTTGAGCCATGGGCAGTGCCATGTCTCAACAGGGGGGATGGTACAGTTAGTGAATCAAATATTCACAACATACGGATTTACAAACTACTCTAAAAAATTTTGTTTGATGTGTCAGATTTGTAACAAACATCATGCACAAGGGGCAATTAAGCCCAAGCAAGGGAGTTTTCCCACACCACCATATCCGTTTCACACTATCTGTATGGATTTCATAGAATTGAACAAATGTGAGAACAAAAAGTATTGCCTTGTCATTATAGATATGTTTTCCAGATGGGTGGAAGTTTTTCCAACCAAAAATACGGATGCAGCTACAGTAGCAAAGGTACTTGTCAAGGAAATTATTCCTAGGTTTGGCATTCCGGAGAGAATCTACAGTGACAATGGAACACATTTTGTAAATCAGACCATACAGCAGTTAGGGAAATATTTTGGTATTTCTTTAAAAAAATCATTGTGCATATCATCCACAGTCTGCAGGACTAGTTAAAAGGCACAATGGTATACTGAAAAATAAATTGAGAAAACTAATAGCTGAGACAGGCAAAACCTGGGTATATTGTTTACCCCTGGCACTGCTGAGCATGAGAACTGTCCCTACAGCGAAAGGATTGACTCCTTTTGAAAAGCTTTTTGGGAGAGCTTATTATACACCCCAGTGGAAACTTCTCATGTCATCAGACCAGGAAGCTGAACTTTCATTAGCAGAATATATGAGGAAACTACTGAATTCTAGACATTTGCTACAATCTGTTTCTGTTTCAGATCAAAGACGAACCGAAACATCGGAAGTGGCAGTGCTGCCCGGAGATTGGGTCTGGGTGAAGATAGTGAAAAGGAAAAATTGGATAACACTGAGGTGAGAAGGTCCCTACCAGATGCTTCTTTCAACACCCACTGCAGTCAAAAATGTGGAGAGAGCTTCCTGGATACATCTAACGCACTGCAAGCTAGTGAAGAATTTCGAGTTGGACAAAGACCTTACCTCTCCATCGGGACCTTAAGCACAAAAGTCTAGCTACAAAGGGGTGTCAGGTCAATAGGAACTGATCCGTCTCAAACCCAGTGAAGCAATCATTGGTGCTAAAGGTCCTATAGGGCAGAGAGTAAGATCATGTGTCCAAAAAAATGAAATGACTAAATCAAGCAAAATCCAGATACACCTACCTGGAAGAACCGGAAAGAACAGAAATGCAGAACAATCATTTCTATAGAAGTACTATATGACCATCCTGTTGACTATACTGGTAACAACAATTTTTTTGTTGTGGCCATTTCTTTTTTTCGGCCACACAAGTAGAATTAAAAAAGCGTACAGATTGGCACCCGAACTTTAATACCTATCAGGCAATCAAATATGTGTATGCTAAAACTTTTAATGTTTTGAATTGCTGGGTCTGCACAGCCCTACCAACAGCATATGGGGGGTTGCTATTAACCTCAGTTCCCCTCGGGGCTAATGAGACCTGGGAAAACCTGATTCATGATACATCGAGTGCTACGTCAAGAGATAAAGTAGCATTGCAGTTGTCAATTCCTCAGAAGGGAGCAGTGTGTTTTTATAAGAATGACACAGTCAAGGTGGGGTGGAGCTATTGTAATGTGACAGTTCCCTATAGATGCTACACTAAAATAAATAACATCGGATCCTATTGCAATATGAGCTATGATTCATTTGTTGAACTAATGCATAAGATAATCAGAGAAATAAAACATGATGCTGTCCTGTACAAACAACTATCTGTAATTGACAGAAAAATGTTTCATGCAGGACAAGGGTATGTTTATAGTAAAGTTACTACTAAAGTAGAAGACTGTTACTTTATATGCAGAAGAAAAGCATATAAATGGCTACTGGAAAACTGGTCTGGTAGCTGTTTCTTAGGGTACCTGGTTCCGGCCATAAGACACACAGCAGTTTTACCTCAAGGGAAAATCCGAAATGTTCAAGAAATCAAAAAGCCTGTTAATCCGGTAGGACAAATTACTGCACCCTGGAAATACCATCATGATTTAGGCCCAGGGAATAACAACGGACTGGCACACATGGACTTGAGTGACACTGTCATATCTTGGGCAGGCATACTACCAGCATATGGAGCATCAAAATCAATTTGGGAACTGAGAAAACTGTCTAAACTTCTCAAAATAATGAATAATGCAACTTTTTCTGCCCTCGAACTAGTAACCAATGAACTGACAGCCATGAGAACTGTGGTGCTTCAAAACCACATGGCTCTCGACTTCACCCTAGCGGTGAAAGGAGGTACGTGCCTTTAATCTAGGAGGAGTGTCATTTGTATATTCCCGACTACAGGCACGAGATAGACAACCATCTCGAGGTGATTCAGCAGGTGTCAGATATGACCAGACCAGGACCAAACCCATTAATGAACTTTTTTCAGAAACTGTTTGGGGGTTGGGGTAGCATCCTAATGAACATTCTGTTTGCCATCTGCGTAGGGATAGCCTTGCTGATGGTGTGTGGGTGCGGTCTCCTCCCCTGTGTGAAAGGACTGGTAAAAAACATTGTAGACACTTTGGTTTCAGAAACTTTATACCATGATGCTGAACTCGAAGAATTGCTCAAGGACTGAAAACATTTTTTATAAGCCTAAACTTAATGACTCTTTAACTGCAAATCCTAAAAAGGAAAAGGTTAAGGGAAGAAGAACTGTTTATGCTTGTTTTAAAAGTTGAATAAAGTATTAAAAGGGGGGAAATGTTAGAAAAATGCATAATAGTAATATGCATGCTTAGTACATTATAGGCTTAAAAGGGTTAATACATTTATTCTGTTCATACTGCAAGAATAAGCAACAGCTACTAGAGACATTTCAATTCTGTTTATGTCATGAAAAAGTATGCACAGCTGTGATTTTGTTTATGCCATGAAACTTAATAAAGAGACATTTATTCCTGTTTATGCCATGTGAAAATGACCAGCTGCAGTGAACACTGATAAATAATACAATAGGTGTTTGAAGAACTTAACCATAGTCAGCATTACTTGTGCTAAAGCTAGAAGTGAACCTTGAATAACAGATAAAATGTAACATGTATTAGAACTGTACAATGGAAGAATTAAGTAATGAAAGGGGTCTTAAAATAAGGCCCAAGGACAGGCAGGATGTTTTTCAGGTTGTTTTTCTCAAATGTTTTTGCAAATCTAGATATGTCAGCAGGAAGTCTGAAGTAACATTATCTATGTAGCATATAGAAAGTTGTGTCCGGCTACATCAGTAGTGATAGCAGCATTATCTGTGTGGCTTGTATAAAACTGTATAAAAATGACATAGGGAACACCAGTGATTCAGACAAAATCCTGTACCTACATGTTTTTGTCTCCTTGCTGCAAGTAATAAAGGAAATCTTTACTTGAACCTTACGTGCATTGGTCTTTGAAGTTTTTTCCTTTGACAATCCTATTTCATCCAATAATGTGTCATACTTAGATGTCATTCTCATAGCCCTTATGCATTGACCCTTATATATATTCTGCTTTAACTTCTTTGGATGGCAGCTTCCATATGCCAAATAATCATTGGAAAAAGTCTCCTTTCTATGAATTTTCGACTGTAGTATACCCATTTGTGAATATACTAATGTATCAAGATAAGCCATACCACCCTTGTTGTATGAATGCGTGAATTTCAAATAATCACTACTTGTGTTTAGGAACTGAATGAATTCTAATAATTTTTCCTCACAGGAATTCCATATAATGTAAATATCGTCAAGAAATCTCACATAGTGAACAATATGTTGGAAGAAAATACTTGGGAAGAGGGTATTGTCTTCCCAATCAAGCATGACCAGGTTGGCATAAATAGGAGCACAAGCTGCTTCCATTGCTACCCCTCTGGTCTGCCTGAAATGTTCCCCTTCATAGTATATAAAATTGTTGTCCAAAACTATGTCTAACATTTCAGTGATTAAACTGACCTCATCCTATGTTATACCTGCATTTCTAATGCTATTTCCAAATGCCTCAAGACCAGCGGTTTTAGGAATACAAGAAAAAAGGTCAATTACATCTATTGTTACCAATGTATATCCCTCATTCCATTTTTGTATGGGATAATACCTCAAAAATTCCCACAAATCTTTAACAAGATGGGGTATGCTGTTATATACATGTTTCAACTTAAAATCAATATATTTACCTATGGGAAATGTTTTAGACTTACACCCAGAAATAATAGGTCGAAAGGGGGGATCAGATATGTTTTTATGAATTTTCAGAATGCCTACCATTGTGGCCAATCTGGGACACTCAAGAACAAACCAATAACACGCAAGGTGGAACCAGAGCACGGTTCAAACCAAGAGCTTCAAATAAACCAAAAATGAACCAGCACAAAGGAGAAAAGTGCCTAAATCTTAATTTATTGTGGCAATATCAATCTACATAATGCAAACCGGTTTCGGCTATATATCCAGCCTTCCTCAGTGCAAAAGAAAAAGGAGTCTAAGAAGCACATCCTGGTTATTACTTATATACCCAAGACTATTAAAGGTGTATACACCTCAAAACACTATATATACATATTTCAAAAGTGAAAAGTATACACTATAAAATGAAAAAAAAAAAAAAAATATATATATATATATATATATATATATATATATATATATATATATATCTGAAAATCAATAAATTTAAACAAACTTCAAAATACATGAAATCATAGGCTGACACCAGCTAACTAATCTATTTAATTTAAACCAGGTTTGAATAAGGCTCCTAACCTGGTAATCCATGAGGATTCCATATTATTTAATCTGTCATGCCAGCCTGCTTTAAGATTTCTATGCATATCAATTTTGTCAATGATAGTGAATTTAAATTGTGCAGTTTGATGAATCATGGTATGTTTGTATAAAGCATTGGAAATTTTATGATTTCTGATGGTGCTGTGGTGTTCACTTATCCTATGTCTTAGTGGTCTTGAGGTTTGGTCTACATAAAAGGAAGAATATGTACAAATGGCCAGATAAATCACCCAATCAGTGCTGCAGTTACCAAAAAAATGTATCTGGTATACCCTGGAGGTATTACCACTAGTGAATTCTTTTGTCTTTAGAATGGGTCTGCATGCACTGCAATGACCACAAGGAAAACAGCCTATCAAGGGATCACCAAATAGAGTTGTCTGAATTGGCGTGGGCGGCTTATACCTTTTGTAATGTGTAAAATGGGAATGTATGGTTCTGCCCCTACGATACGAAAAAGCACATCTATCAGGTAATATCTCATTCAAATGTTCATGAGCCCACAAAATATCCCAATGATTATTAATAATGTCCCTAAATGAGGGTGTATTACTGCCAAATGTAGTGACAAACCTAATGGATTGGGATGTTGTTACTTTGGGTCTATCATGTGAATGTTTATACTGTAAAAGTGTTGATCTAGGCAACTCTTCGTATTCAACCCCTAGTGGGTTTGATTGATCAACAGCTTTCTAAAGATTGGGCAGATACCCAACATCAAGCTTCTATGCTATTTGTTGATACCCTTATTTCTTATTATGAGCGTATGATAGATTCACAAATTGTAGAAATTCACAACAATTGTCTAGAGTCTCAAATTTTATCATTTTCCATCATTATGTGTCACTAACACTGTACAGAAAAGTGCAGGCTCATGGTGCAGTAGTAGATTAGGTAAGTATGTACATATGTGTGAGCCATCATTATGTGTCACTAACACTGTACAGATAAGTGCAGGCACGTGGTGGTAGTAGATTAGGCAAGTATGTGCACATGTGTGAGCCATCATTACATGTCACTAACACTGCACCAAGTACAGGCATGTGGTGCAGTAGTAGAGTAGGTAAATGACAGCATGACCTCAAATGTCTTTGGATGGCATAACAACACATATTTCTAGATAAAGTGTGCTGCTCTTACTCTGTTCCTTGAGTGCTTCACATGCTGAAAATTACAGGTTTATTGCATCACAGGGTATTTGACATGCTCTGAAGTGTGTAATTCCTGATCAGCTTGTCACAATGTGCTTGGCAGAAGGCACCAGTTATCCTCCATATGTGCTGTGGGGGTCTATATTATAAGATCAATGGTTGAAAACATTGAACACCATATGGTTGACACCATATGGTCGATGTCTTCAAACATCGAGCTTATAAAAACCACAAAAAAAAAAAAAAGAAAAAAGTTCCCTCACTGGTTTAAGCAGGGGGGCAAGCCCCCTACACCCCCACACCCCTGCTACTTAAATATACCAACTCCAAGACTGCACTACATTGCAGTAAACTGAAATGTCCCCTTATGGAGATTTCCGTTTACACTTTCGATGTGTGCTTTCGCTATTCTCGTGTCGGCAATATCAGCTTCGATATTGTCGGCTTTTGAGAATATAATATAGACCTGTGTTGTGGAATGCACATTATAGTCTCTTGACATGTATCTGTTCTAGATGTGCAGGCCAAGGTGTGAGACAGCCTGCATGAGTTATAGTGTTATCTGTCTGAAGTTTGATATCAATATATTAATGAATATCTCTGTGTGTGGGGCAGTAAACATTTTAACAGTATCTGTGAGTACCAACTGCATAAAAGCATGAGAATGATAAATGACCAAACTTCACTGAAGAGGCCACGAACAGGCTAAACCAAACCAATAACCAAAAATTACGGGCAGGAAGCTGATGCAGACAGCGAATACAGACAAATATAAAAGTGAAATAAAAATTTATTAAAGCGCTTTTTGTCAGCTTCCAATGCTGACTTCTTCAGAATACTAACGAGCAATCAAAAGGTGGTGTATAAATACACAAATCCACTTAACTGACACACGAAATTTAAAAGGGCAACACATTATACATTTATTAATTGTGAAAAAACTCACAACTCCTTTTCTTTTATAAAATTGAAAACCATATAATTATAAAGAATGTTGAAAAATGATGTTACTAAATAGGGACCCATATTTATATAAATACTTCTAACATAACCCCCTCAAGAATTTAAGTACCCATTAGGCAAGAAGGAATACATATAAGTGATAATACAAACAATTCTAAAAATACAGGAAAGGTTAAACTATTCCCATAATTACTTAACTTACACTTTTTCATCTCTTTAGACTAGCTAGTTTTAACACACTACTAATCGAGCAAGAGTCATTAAGCCCTGGGAAACTGTATGCATTTAGTCTCACTTGGCAAGCTAACTCAAGCTCATAATTTAGAAATTCAATAAATTTAAACAAACTTCAAAATACATGAAATCATAGGCTGACACCAGCTAACTAATCTATTTCATTTAAACCAGGTTTGAATAAGGCTCCTAACCTGGTAATCCATGAGGATTCCATATTATTTAATCTGTCATGCCAGCCTGCTTTAAGATTTCTATGCATATCAATTTTGTCAATGATAGTGAATTTAAATTGTGCAGTTTGATGAATCATGGTATGTTTGTATAAAGCATTGGAAATTTTATGATTTCTGATGGTGCTGTGGTGTTCACTTATCCTATGTCTTAGTGGTCTTGAGGTTTGGTCTACATAAAAGGAGGAATATGTACAAATGGCCAGATAGATCACCCAATCAGTGCTGCAGTTACCAAAAATTTTTATCTGGTATACCCTGGAGGTATTACCACTAGTGAATTCTTTTGTCTTTAGAATGGGTCTGCATGCACTGCAATGACCACAAGGAAAACAGCCTATGAAGGGATCACCAAATAGAGTTGTCTGAATTGGCGTGGGCGGCTTATACCTTTTGTAATGTGTAAAATGGGAATGTATGGTTCTGCCCCTACGATACGAAAAAGCACATCTATCAGGTAATATCTCATTCAAATGTTCATGACCCCACAAAATATCCCAATGATTATTAATAATGTCCCTAAATGAGGGTGTATTACTGCCAAATGTAGTGACAAACCTAATGGATTGGGATGTTGTTACTTTGGGTCTATCATGTGAATGTTTATACTGTAAAAGTGTTGATCTAGGCAACTCTTCATATTCAACCCTAGTGGGTTTGATTGATCAACAGCTTTCTAAAGATTGGGCAGATACCCAACATCTAGCTTCTATGCTATTTATTGATACCCTTATTTCTTATTATGAGCGTATGATAGATTCACAGATTGTAGAAATTCACAACAATTGTCTAGAGTCTCAAATTTTATCATTTTCCATCATTATGTGTCACTAACACTGTACAGAAAAGTGCAGGCTCATGTTGCAGTAGTAGATTAAGTATGTACATATGTGTGAGCCATCATTATGTGTCACTAACACTGTACAGATAAGCGCAGGCATGTGGTGGTAGATTAGGTAAGTATGTGCACATGTGTGAGCCATCATTACATGTCACTAACACTGCACCAAGTACAGGCATGTGGTGCAGTAGTAGAGTAGGTAAATGACAGTATGACCTCAAATGTCTTTGGATGGCATAACAACACATATTTCTAGATAAAGTGTGCTGCTCTTACTCTGTTCCTTGAGTGCTTCACATGCTGAAAATTACAGTTTTATTGCATCACAGGGTATTTGACATGCTCTGAAGTGTGTAATTCCTGATCAGCTTGTCACAATGTGCTTGGCAGAAGGCACCAGTTATCCTCCATATGTGCTGTGGGGGTCTATATTATAAGATCAATGGTTGAAAACATTGAACACCATATGGTCGACACCATATGGTCGATGTCTTCAAACATCGAGCTTATAAAAACCACAAAAAAAAAAAAAAAAAGTTCCCTCACAGGTTTAAGCAGGGGGGCAAGCCCCCCCTACACCCCCCACACCCCCTGCTACTTAAATATACCAACTCCAAGACTGCACTACATTGCAGTAAACTGAAATGTCCCCTTATGGAGATTTCCGTTTACACTTTCGATGTGTGCTTTCGCTATTCTCATGTCGACAATATCAGCTTCGATATTGTCGGCTTTTGAGAATATAATATAGACCAGTGTTGTGGAATGCACATTATAGTCTCTTGACATGTATCTGTTCTAGATGTGCAGGCCAAGGTGTGAGACAGCCTGCATGAGTTATAGTGTTATCTGTCTGAAGTTTGATATCAATATATTAATGAATATCTCTGTGTGTGGGGCAGTAAACATTTTAACAGTATCTGTGAGTACCAACTGCATAATAGCATGAGAATGATAAATGGACCAAACTTCACTGAAGAGGCCACGAACAGGCTAAACCAAACCAATAACCAAAAATTACGGGCAGGAAGCTGATGCAGACAGCGAATACAGACAAATATAAAAGTGAAATAAAAATTTATTAAAGCGCTTTTCGTCAGCTTCCAATGCTGACTTCTTCAGAATACTAATGAGCAATTAAAAGGTGGTGTATAAATACACAAATCCACTTAATTGACACACGAAATTTAAAAGGGCAACACATTATACATCTATTAATTGTGAAAAAACTCACAACTCCAATACAGACTTAATATCTGTAGAATGAAGTTTCCGCTGTTTTTTTACAAATTATGGCTAAAAGGAGAGAAAGCAGCTATAATGCACATTGACAAATCTTTTGGAAGTGCTTTTCTGAAAAGTTCTTCAAACTCTGTAGTCACCTGATGTACTTTGGATGCTATTCCTACTGGATTATCTTTGATGGTGCATGCCCATCTAATGGAAATGTATTTTGTGGTCAAAATTATCAACTTCAAAGGCATCATTATTTTTCCAGATCAGTACCTCATCCTATTTTGCTGCTTCAAATAATGTGCACCAATCTAAGAGTACAGTTTGTTTGGCTGTTAGCAGAGACAGAGATTAAGGCTATGGGTTGTTGATGAGCTAGATCCTGTGGTACAGGGTTGGATTTTCTCAGCCTTCATGTGTCTGCTGTGTGACATTGACCCACTCACTTAAGCATATAGTGGTTTGAGATAATTGGGAATTTGGGGTATGCTGTTTGACTACGTGTTTGGTAGCAGCCAGTGACCCTATCATGTCCTAGATGAGAGTCGGAAGGCTGTAACTGATCAGTTAATGTGAAAATCATCTACATGTGTCATACCAACAGATCCTTCTGTGTCTGTAATATCTGCTGGGTATAAAAATGTCAAGCTACACCAATTCTTATATTTTTCCTGTAGTATGATTAGCCCCCTCCAATTTCAATTGCACTTTGCAACCCTTTTCTATGTTCAGAAATCTTATGGTTTGACCTTTTTTGAGAATGAGACTATTACTTTATTACAACACCTGTTGATACTTTATTGGTACCAAATTCTCACTTGCCTCTTTAGGAATTCTCAATCTCATTTTTTTTCTCTTTTCTAATTTTTTTGGTATAATTTCTGGTTAATACAATGTCTTTTCACTGCCAAATTATTGATGTACTCTGATTCAGTCCTAACTTTACACAGCCTGGAATGATGTATCCTTGCACAGATACCTCTATACCTCTCAAATACTCTAACTTCTTCCTTGCCAGTGGTGAGATGACTCCTGGACTTTATCACTGTGAGCAGTCAGTCATTTTGTAGCACGCTTTGTCTCCCATTTCAAACTTTTCATTTGTGACACTAAGTTTTTTTTCTCTAGGGCTCCCTGAATTCTCTCTGAACAGTCAGCCTTACTAAATCCTCTCCTTGATGCAGGAAAGATTGAAATATGTTGTCTCACTTCCATGCTCCTTGTGGTTCCTTCTAGAATGGGCAACTTGTCTATTAAAGCAGAAGGCAGATTTGGGTTCTGAGTAAACAAAAGCTAACGCAGACTAAAACTAGAGACATACTATAGTACTTTTGCCATCAAATGGCAGTTTCATTCAGTTTCCCTTGTTATACTCACTAACTTTTACTTTTAACATTCTTTCTGTTTGTATTTGATTATGCCTTTCTAGGACTCCATCTATCCAAGGACCATATTCCACTATGGTAGCAATTTCAATATTGAACTCATGTCAAATCTGTCCATATTACTGAATTCCCTACCGTTGTTACTGAATAATGTCTAAGGCAGACCATGCTTGCATGTCAAAGAATAAATGTTTTCACAACAATTCCAGCACTGAAACATTTAAATTGACAAATTATATGAAGGAACCAAGTGCCAGGTTCATGTAGGGCTATTGCAACTGTTTAATTATGCTCAGAAGCTGCAGGCATGCCAACAACAGCCCAAGGTTTAAGTCTGTTCTGCATCACGGAAACCTTATAGTTATCATCAGTCTATTTCAAGATAAAAATACATTCAGGGTCTTTGTTTTCTGAACTTATATGCTATTTCTGTCAAAACTGACAATGAAGTTTCTTTTAGATGTCCTGCTTCTTTTTCCAGGTCATATTCTCTGAAAAAGTGTAAAGATCTTGTTCTTTAAATGACCCTCCATAAGATCTTTATCTAGAATCTTGGCACAATAATGTCCAGAGCTATGAATTCAAGAGTCACTGGTTTTAAACATCACTGCTTTGTTTATTTTCCAAGTCTAGGACTGTGTCTGCCCTTTTTAAGGATGTCTTGCTCAGCCACAAATGCAGTCAGACTGGAACCACCCCTGTTTCAATACCTTGCTTATTTTTTCCAATTTTTGCTGGTATTTCAGTCTTTTGGCGGAGCTCACTAATTTTTCACCTCCAAACCAGAAAGTCTATTATTACGTGTGTCAGGTTTCAATATGTTTCTCTTCTCACCCTGACTCAGTTTACCACTGTAGCTGCACCAAGTTTTCCATGAATTGTACCATGACCCAAAAGATACTGCTACAAAAAAACCTCTGCATTTGAATATTTGCTCATTGAAAAATAAAGTTGTGCTGCATTCTTCTATACTTTAGATGCTTGCTTTCCTGTGTTATTTTGACTTGTTCACCTCTCTTTGGACAGTCTTTATATCATTGATAGGTGATCTGACACACGACTCATTTGACTCTCTAACCACAGTTGCAGACACACCCAGTAAAGGTGGTCCAACTGAGCTCTTCTGTCTGTCCAATTTTCTTTCATTTCTGTTTTATGAAATATGGTCTGTCTTGACTTAAGGGTAATGCAGTGCCTGATAGCTTTTCTCTGAAAATGCACTTTATCATTGACTTTTTTAAGGCAAAAATAAGCTCAATGTTGTGTCTTTCTGCGTTTCCCGGTTAGGGGTCGCCACAGCGGAACTCCGGTCCGCTAATGATTGGCAGCAGATTTTTATGTTCCGAGTTACCAGCCCTGACGCACAACCTTCAATGAAGGTATGCCCATTCATGCACGTCTCCACACAGAAGATGCTCTAGCTGAGAATTGAACCGGACAGTGTCTTACTGTGAGGTGACAACGCTACCGCAGCACCACCTGTTAATGGTAATTGTCTATCCTTTACAATGTAAGCAATGCATCTAGGAATACCATATTATGTTTATGCATCTGACTGTATATTTCCTCAAAATCAATTATGTTATCTGTCAATAGGAATTTCAGTTTTTGATAATCTGATTAAAATTACAGTATGCCTCAAAAACCCATTTTTCTCATAAGAAGACTGCAAGTCTGGTTCTTAAAGTGGACATGCCTTCATCTGTGTTCATATCATCTGCTGAAATCTTTATTGCAGTGTCATTCACTGTTCCAGTAAGCAATGGCACAAATGCATATGTATACCTTCATTTTCCAGCTTAGTAATAAATCAGAATCCCATTTTTTTTTTGGTTTTCATGAGTTCTATTTTCATTGAACACAGAAATCATCCTGTGCTACCAGTAAAATGGTTGAACAATCATTCTGAGTTTTCAACAGCCCTGCAATTTAATCTTTCAACATGCAAACTGTACGGGCAATATTACAGGGATACACACACACACACACACACACACACACACACACACACACACACACACACACACACACACACACACACACACACATGCACGCACATAAACGCATGCACGCACGCATGCACACACCATTCACAGAAGTATATAGTTATTACCAAAAAAAGCAAATACTGCAGAAAAAACTATCATTAACTGAAATCTGGCCAAAGCCTAAATAATGGGGGATAAAGGCTCAGAAATAGGGACAGATTTTAAATATTGCTCATATAAACTTAAAAAAATTGCTGGAATAACAGGATTTGTGTTAGAGTGCATTTTCTGAAAGAAAGAAGTCCAAAACTCAAATGGATGATTATTTAGTGACTTCAGCCCTCAGTGAGCCATACTTTTTATGAGGAACAGACCAAAAATATGAAGTGAAAATCTGGACAGGTGATAGCTATACGCTAAACAGATTCTGCTATAAAAGTCCCAAATAATGGAAATAACTGTTGACTTAACTACAGAAGCTGTCAGTTTTTTTTATTTATGATAACGGGCCAAGTGCACCTGGCCTGTAAACTCATGATGTGCTATATGCCAGGCTTGAATAACTTGCTTCTGTGTAGCACTTTGCAAGATACAGCACAAGTCAGAATTCCAGCCATCATTACAGATTGAAATTTAACATCATATATTTCTGTTTTGCAGTGCATGTGTTAACTAGGGTAGGTATCAAAGAACCATGACTATGTGTGTCTTTCTTGTACACACAGGTGAGAGTACACCTGCCCCAGACAGCCTAGCAACATGTGGAAGTCTGTGTTAAGCAGTGAATGAAAACTACAGTGCAAGCTAACTGTATGTAACCCATCTGTGAAAAAAACTGTGCATTTGTGCTGAAGTTATGTATAGCTATTTCTGTCAAAGCTGACAATGAAGTTTCTTTTAGATGTCCTGCTTCTTTTTCCAGGTCATATTCTCTGAAAAAGTGTAAAGATCTACAAATTGTAGCATGCTACAGGCCACCCTCTCAAACTCAGGAACCCCACACAGCCTTCCTGAAGACACTGGAGGGTATAAATGTATCTCCAAACACCATCATATTGGGTGACTTCAACTACCCGAATATAGACTGGGAACATTACTCAAGCCCTAACTTTCTAGCCCAATGGTTCCTGGAGTTCATAAATTCAAATGCCATGGAACAGCTAGTCACTGTTCCCACGAGAGGAGAAAATATACTAGATCTCATTGTCACAAACATGGGGACAAAATGCTACACACCGGAAGTATATCCCTCATTGGTGAGATCTGATCATAAACTAATCTCACTGGAAATCCACATCGCCCCACCCCAAACAAAAGACCATAGTGAAGAACTTCTCTAAAGCAAACTTCACACTACTCAAGACTGGTGTGGTATCCTTCAAGGCCCCTGAGCCAGTGGAAACCACAACCCAAGCTGCGGAAGCCCTTACAAATGCCTTCTATGAACACCTCCAGGACTGCATGGATTAGGCAATCCCAAATAAAACCAAGACTCTTTCCACAAAGGGCAAACGTCCAGTCTGGTGGACCCCAGCCATTAACAAACTTTACAATAAGAGGAGAAAGCTATTACATGATAGAACAAAATCCATAAAAGGAAGTCATCCTGATCATTATTAGTAAAAAATACGAGCACTCATAAAATCAACTAAGGCCAATTTTGAGAGAAAAATTGCCATGGATTCAAGGACAATCATAAGGCCTTTTCAGCTATGTTAGGAACCTGGGTGGAAACTCCCAGATATGCTCAGAATTAGTCCAAAATGATAAAAAATCACTGAACCCACAGACATTGCCAACATACTGGCAGACAGGTTCAGTGCAAACTTCACCCCTCTCCCCTAAAGGAGAGATAACTATCCCAACGAGTGCGCCGAGGCTGGTGCGAGTCTTAGCCTCCCGGACATCTCAAATGCGCAGGTGAAAGCTGCTCTCTCTAAAGCTAAAACACACAGCATCAATGGGACCGGATGGTGTCCCCGGCTGTGTGCTACAGGCTAAATGAGGAATTAAACCCGCACATAAGGCAGCTGTTTAATCTCAGCCTTACCACAGGATACATGCCCAAGGAGTGGCGTATGGCAACTGTGGTCCCACTCCACAAAGGTGGCACCTCTACAGACCCTGGTAATTACCGCCCCATAAGCTTAACAAGTCTGGTCTGCAAAGCTATGGAGAGGATCATAATGGAGCTCATAAACAAAGATATAGGGGACTTGCAGACATTGGACCCGACCCAGTTTGGCTTTGTCAAGGGAAGATCATGCCTTTTGAACTTGGTCGACTTCTTCGAAACAGTCACCAAGGCCATTGATGAGGGAAAGGCAGTCCATACAGCCTACCTTGACCTTGCAAAGGCTTTCGACACAATACCCCACTCGGGTATTGTAGAAAAACTACCAGCTTAAATGTAAACCCATATGTCACAAGATGGGTTGCAAACTGGCTTAAGGACAGAACCCACAGGGTTAGAGTTGCTGGCTGTGTCAGACTCCAAGCGGTCACAAGTGGTGTCCCACAGGTCGGTCCTTGGCCCCTATTGTTTGGCATCTACTTCTCAAGTACAGGCCAACATGGGAGGACTTTGGCTGACAAAGTTTGCAGACGACTGCAAACTGGGCGCCATAGTGGAAAGTGCATCGGACACGGATATCCTTCAGAAGGGACTCACGGAAACAGATAGCTGGTGCCAGAGCCATGGCCTGAAGTTAAACGCCAAAAATGTATAGTCATACCCTTCGGGAAAAACAAGGTAACCCCAAGCTACCATATAGGTGGCAATCCACTAAGCACAGAAGAGGTTATCAGGGACCTGGGGACCCAGGTTGACAGTGGCCTTTCTTTTGACACTCCACATTGCTAAAGTGGTTAGAAAGACCTTCTACATTGCCCACCTGATCATGAAGGGATTCACATCCAGATCTAGTGAGGTCATTGTTCCCTGTACTCTTCACTTATCAGACCAATGATCGGTACAATGCCCATTCGGGATGTATCTCACCCGACATCTGCAGCAATTGGAGAGACCCCAAAAGTTCCTCACCAAAAGGATAAAGGGACTCCAAAATCTGTCATATGCTGCCAGATTGAAGAAACTCCAGCTCTATTCAGTCGCATACCGTCTGCTCAGAGGTGACATGTGCCTGACATACAAGGCCATGTCCAACCCGGAATTAATGGACATGCTCCACCTCAAAAAAATCCAAATCCACCAAAACCACTAGAGCAAGTGACCTAAAACCTTGCACGGATATAAATAGGACGTGCTGGGGGGGTAGATTTTTCACCCAGAGACTCCTATGCTGTGGAATAAAATCCCGGTCCATGTGAGGCAGAGCACCTCGCTGACTCTGTTCAAGAGAAATCTAGACCTGTGGATGGGAGATCGTAGGTTTACCCAGGGAATCATCTCTGTGTCACTGCTGGACAGAGGCACAACAAACTAATGGGCACAGTATTTTTCATATAAGGGTGGCGTAAGCCTAAAATTTGGGCTAGGCTTATAAATGCCTTAGGGCAGATAGCCTAGTATAAACCTATGAACCTATGAACCTATGAACCCAGTTTACCTTTTCCACACTGTGTATCACAGGCTTGAAAAAACAACACACCAATTGTATGATGACCATCCCTAGAAAGGACTATAAGAATTCAGAAAGAGAAAGTGGTGGTTAGCTAATGCTCCTGGCTGCTGTGGTTCCTAGTCCTGCTGCTTGAAATGCCACCATAAAGACTGCTGTGCTCAAACAAGAGCAGTTGGACTGGAGGATGTGGAATATATGAAGTCAGGGAGAATGAACTGTCACAAGTGATGAGAAGCACACAACATGGAGTAGTTTCCATCATAATTATGATGATTTCCTGTCGACACAAACACAACTCTACTAGACTTAGCACCACAGAGCACGGCTGGGATAAATGCATGCCAAGCTCAACAAAAATGAGATACCTTTAAATAGGTGCCTTTTCAGCCACATTATGCAAGAAAAGTAAGCGTATCAGAAAAATATATGCAGGGAAATAAGACATAAGGTTATGTTAATATCATAGTTAATAACTGGGGCTATAATAAGGAGCAACGCATATTGTCAATCAATCTGAATATTAGCACACTTCAGGGAGTACTGGATGATAAATATTACAGCAGTTTAAATTTCAGATTTTCAATCTTATATTTATTACATATAATGAATTATAAATGCTAGTATGATGGTCCACAGTTTGTCTAGTTGATTGACGTGTCAAGATGTGACAGAATAGAAGTTTTACTTCTGCCAGTCTATACTAAGTGCTAAATATAACAGGGATATTGAGTATGTGAATTTTTATCCTGTCATGTTTTCTTTTTTAATATGAGTTCTCTGGTTTGGTTCTCAGCTGGGATGCCTTCTTTGTAGCATGAATGTTCTCCCCATGTTTGTGTGGCTTTTCTCTGGGTGCTTCAGTTTCCTCTCACATTCCAAAGATGTGTTGTAGGTAGACTGGGCATTCTAAATTGGCCATAAGTCTGAGTCTCCAAGTGTGTGTGGTGTGGAAGAACAACTGTGGCATGGCAAGCCAACCAGTGGTGCAAGCATTGTCTGTTGTTGACAGTCACTGTTGATGTGACACCCTGACCCCCATGTGCAATAAATGGGATAAAGAAGGTGGTGGATGGACAAATGGATGGATGGTGGATGGATGGATTTGTCATAAAGATTCAGAAATTATACATTTTCTCTGGTTGTTATCACTGTGATTCTTTTATATTGTGCTTATTAACATACTTGAATAGTCTGATTATTTTTTCCTGTACTGTACTCCTAGAATGTTAGCTTTCCCTGTATGGCATTGTAGTGAGATAGGTGGATATATGTATGTGTTTGCACGTGTGAGTGTGTGTGTGTGTGTGTGTGTGTGTGTGTGTGTGTGTGTGTGTGTGTGTGTGTGTGTGTGTGTGTGTGTGTGTGTGTGTTTGTGTCTGTGTGTCTGTGTGATGTGTGTTTGTATAATAAGAAGCACAAATTTATGTGGAAGGCTAATTAAAAATGATGCACACTTTTAAATACTATTAGATAAATTGTCTTATATACTTCAAAAATGGTACCTTAGCACTTTGGGTTTGTGCTCCCATAACTGTGTTTTTCAGCTCATTCTGTGGGTGGGCTTCATAAGCTTAGGTCTTCTAGCTCATAGAAAAAAAGCCTGTTAAAAATCAAATCTAATTCACAGGCAGAAGCACACTATAATGCAACAGCTGCGCTAATGCTACAGTACTCATAGTCCTACTTCATGTTGTTGGTAGAGGCTCTTTCCAAGTTCTAATTGCCATATACAAAATGAAAACTTTGTGAGTGGGCTACCAGCATCACAGTGGACAGGAAGTAGTGATATAGATAGATGCACCAGACAAAACTTAATTAAGGCAGTGAAAAGACAGTGAGTGGAGTTTGCATTTTGCAGGGGAGAAGAGCTTTCATGCAGTGGAGTTTCTTGTTTAAGCTTTTGTCTTCGAATACTAACACTTTCCGATGTTCCTGGCCTGCTTTAGCTATGTTAGTAGGTTCATCAGTTGGCAATACCTAAAAGAGGCAGCATTAGGGTGGACAAAGTCTTAGTCAATATTCAAAATCCCAGAGAGATAAGTGTAAGGCATACCTGGCTAAGCAGCGTGATCTGTCAACCATATCCTCCCAGACTGAAAAATATTGTACCCTATTCAAATGACATGTTAAAGTCAATTATTTTCTGTTCATATTGTGGCATAATCCTTAGAGAAGGTAGACTGGTGCTCAGTGCTATGCTCATACTGGCCTGTGACTTACATAGCGGAAGAGTTCTGTCATGTCTCTCTTCATGTAGACCAGGGAGGTATGATTGAGGTTGTTTACATACACACGAACTTTGAAAGAGCCATACTGATATCTGTGGTTTAGCGACCTAAGGGCTTGAGTTATCTGACAGGTCCTGGCCCCTGACAGACAGCTGAGCAAGATTTTCTCCTTGATTGGACTAGTGAATGGGATAGCTGTGTGTCTCACAATGGAGTCTCTTATAACCAAGATATTAGGTTGTGTTGTAGTGTGCTTTATGGGCTTACAAGTCACCATGGGATGTGTTCATATGGGATGTGTTCATATGTGCCATGGTGGATGTTGATTTTGTGGAATGCTCTTGAGGTAGCTGAGGATACTTTTATTTATGCAATATTTGGGAGGTCTTTGTGGTTTAAGGAGATTACATTTAAGGTCCTCAGCTTATGTGGGTTTATGTGTTTGCTCCATATGTGAAGCAAATATAGTGTGTGTTTCTGACAACCTGTTTGTTATTATGAATGTAATAGAAAAAGCAAGCTACTCTCCATGGCTAAATATGTGTGCCTTCAATAAAACAATTTATTAAATAGAAAACAAAAATAAAAATAAAAATTCAACGTCCACAAATCCACATACGATAAGCGCTTTCGATAAAACTCTTCTTCAGATCTTGACTTTACAGACTCGGAGCTTCATTTTTAAGTAAAAGTATCAAATTGCGTAATAATTCTTCCTACTTCTTCAGACCAATCAGTGTCCATTCTGTTAACACACCCTTCTACTTGTCCATTAGTTAGTCGTACTGCATTACACCTATCCTCACTTCTTATGCAAATACGCTTTTCAGCTCATCCAATGGTAGGTCTTCTGTTTTTTAACACCGGTCTGATAGGAATCATGGCATTCAGACCAGGAAATTGGTCTGCTCTTAGATTAATGATCCATTTAGATTCTCTCAGCTCAGTTCCACTGGCAACATCTCCTAATTTCTTCCCTACATAGATCTTCTCTATTACTTTAAATAAAAAGGAGTGTGAGGGAAAAGTGCTGACATGTGCAGCCAAAGCATTATGTAAATCCTTTTAGTGAATGTCCCTTAAATGCCTCAACATTCGATTTTTAAACACTTGGTTAGTCTTTCCCACATAATATGCTGTGCAGGATGTGCAGGTCGCTAAATAAAGAACATCCGATGTAACACACGTAGCTTTGACATTAAATTCATATTTTCTACCTATAGTGGGATAATGAAAAAGATTACTGCTATCTATATGTCCACAAGCTAGGCAATTTCCACATTTAAAAGTACCCTTAGGTCCTAAGATCTGAGCATTGGGAAAGCCATCTTTCCCACATAGAAGCCTTTTCAAATTCTTTTTGTTTTTATAGCCAAAGCTGGGGGTTTCACCCACAATCTCTCTTAATTTAGGATCTTGGGTAAGAACTGCCCAATACTGATGGATTACTTTTTCTACTTGCAGATTGTCAGTACTATAAGTCGTCACTACTCTCATTCTATCTCTTGACCCATAACTTCTGGCAATTTTGGAACTAGAGGCATCACAATTTCCTTCTTTCACTCTTAGGTCATCTATAGGGATCATAGTTTCCACTTTGTTATAACCTCTTGCTCTTAAATTTCTTTGTAATATTTGTAATTCTTTCCGGGCAGTCGAGTCATGGGTACATCTTCTCATAATCCTGGTAGATTCATTTTGCATAATATTTTTAGTAATGTGTTTCGGGTGTATGCTATTTTTAAACAGATAATGATTTCTCCACATTGTTTTTCTGTGCAGGGATATGCTCACATTATTTCCTTCTTCCATTGTCACATCAACATCCAAAAAGCTGACAGTCTGTCGGGACCATTGCCCTGTCAATTTCAGGAAGTTAGTAGTCTCATTTACATATTTCAAAAACTCTTCAAATTGACTTCAACTTTCCAAAGCACAAAAAGGTCATCTACAAATCAACCATAAAAAGTATATTATTCTGCCAAGGATTTCTACAACTCAATATGTGCGTGTTCTCCCATCCTGCCAGCACCAAATCTGAGTAGCTGTTTGCACAGGGAGTGCCCATTGCAACTCCCCAATGCTGCCAGTAAATGGTTTGTCCGTAAAGAAAAAAAATATTTTTCAGGATTAATTCCAATAACATGCATAGCCTCCCAGCTTCAGTCCCATTCATAATATGTATTAAACTTTCTGTGATTGTTTCCACCCCATAATCATTGGGTATGGAGGTGAAGAGACCATTCACATCCATCGTGGCTAACAGCAAGTCACAGCAAGTTTTATTTCTCTGCACAGCCTCTTGTAATTTTTTGAGGAAATCATCTGTATCCTTCAAAACAGTGTCCATGTCCATTAGAACTCTCTTAACTCTTTCTCAACATACAAGGACATGGTCTCAGTCACCCATCCTTGACAAACTGGCAGCATTGGGGAGTTGCAATGGGCACTCCCTGTGCAAACAGCTACTCAAATTTGGTGCTAGCAGGATGGGAGAACACGCACATATTGAGCTGTAGAAATCCTTGGCAGAATAATATACTTTTTATGATTGATTTGTCGACAACCTTTTTGTGCTTTGGAAAGGTGAAGGAAGTCAATTTGAAGAGTTTTTGAAATATGTAAATGAGACTACTAACTTCCTGAAATTGACAGGGCAATGGTCCCGACAGACTGTCAGCTTTTTGGATGTTGATGTGACAATGGAAGAAGGAAATAATGTGAGCATATCCCTGCACAGAAAAACAATGTGGAGAAATCATTATCTGTTTAAAAATAGCATACATCCGAAACACATTACTAAAAATATTATGCAAAATGAATCTACCAGGATTATGAGAAGATGTACCCATGACTCGACTGCCCGGAAGGAATTACAAATATTACAAAGAAATTTAAGAGCATGAGGTTATAACAAAGTGGAAACTATGATCCCTATAGATGACCTAAGAGTGAAAGAAGGAAATTGTGATGCCTCTAGTTCCAAAACTACCAGAAGTTATGGGTCAAGAGATAGAATGAGAGTAGTGACGACTTATAGTACTGACAATCTGCAAGTAGAAAAAGTAATCCATCAGTATTGGGCAGTTCTTACCCAAGATCCTAGATTAAGAGAGATTGTGGGTGAAACCTCCAGCTTTGGCTATAAAAACAAAAATAATTTGAAAACACTTCTATGTGGGAAAGATGGCTTCCCCAGTGCTCAGATCCTAGGACCTAAGGGCACTTTTAAATGTGGAAATTGCCTAACTTGTGGACATATAGATAGCAGTAATCTTTTTCATCATCCCAGTATAGGTAGAAAATATGAATTTAATGTCAAAGCTACGTGTGTTACATCGGATGTTCTTTATTTAGCGACATGCACATCCTGCACAGCATATTATGTGGGAAAGACGAACCAAGTGTTTAAAAATTGAATGTTGAGGCATTTAAGGGACATTCGCTAAAAGGATTTACATAATGCTTTGGCTGCACATGTCAACACTTTTCCCTCACACTCCTTTTTATTTAAAGTAATAGAAAAGATCTATGTAGGGAAGAAATTAGGAGATGTTGCCAAAAGAACTGAGCTGAGAGAATCTAAATGGATCATTAATCTAAGAGCAGACCAATTTCCTGGTCTGAATGCTGTGATTCCTATCAGACCGGTGTTAAAAAAACAGAAGACCTACCATTGGATGACCTGAAAAGCGTATTTGCATAAGAAGTGAGGACTGGTCTTATGCAGTATGACTAACTATTGGACAAGTAGATGGGTGTGTTACTAGAATGGATGCTGATTTGTCTGAAGAAGTAGGAAGAATTATTACGTAATTTGATTCTTTTACTTAAAAATGAAGCTCTGAGTCCTGTAAAATCACGATCTGAAAAAGAGTTTTATTGAAAGTGCTTATCGTATGTGGATTTGTGGACGTTGAATTTTTATTTTTATTTTTGTTTTCTATTTAATAAATTGTTTTATTGATGGTACAAGTATTTAGCCATGGAGAGTAGCTTGCTTCTTCTTTTACATTTATTCTTGTTTGCTGGCTACTTTTAGCAGTGGGAAGTGTTTTTGTTTCTACATACAGTTGTTTGTTATTATAAGTGCTTTTATGTGACCATCTTCTCCCTAATGACATTATGTAACTACATCTCTCACATACTTGTTTAAGACGTAAATGTTATCAGTAAACATAAGACAATTGTTACATTGCCTCAGGGTGCCTATATCCATCCCGCTGGCTGCAGAGATAGTAGGAAACTGCATGTCCATGATGATGGATCCTTATTTCATGTTCTACAAGATGACAGTACAAGGGTGGGGGGGTTACAGCTGGGTAGCTTGGTAGATGTAAGAGTATAGACTACAACCAGGAATATCCAAAACCACAAGCTGATATGTAGGAATAAAAACAACCAAGAACAGCCAGAAAATCCCAAAAGCTCTTTTAATAAAACACATAATTCTCTCTTAGTGCCTCGGCATACGGCCTTTGCAGAGTATGTAAGGACTATGTAAGACCAGTCATGGGAGGTGCTACTCAGTGTACAAACTAGTTGTTTTTTACACAGCTAAGTACTGTGGAACTTTCAGAGGTAGTTTCATATGGAAATTTTCAATGGTATGTTCCTGCATATATACAGGGCACTGCTAACAGCAACTATGCAAGGAACAGTGTCACACAAACTCGGCAAATTTATAGAGGCAGAGAAAACTCACTACATAAAACAAATAGCCCTCAAACTCATAAAACTTCCTGTCTGATTCCAATCCCAGCTCAGACAGACCAGGGTATCTTCTGTCATTAGAAACACAGTCCCAGGGCTTCTTAATGTAAAAACATACCACAGTTAGCCCAAAGTCAGTTCAAACAGGACAGTCCAGCTAGCTAGAAAAAACACACATTTAATATGACTACAAGTAGAGGAGCCAGCAACAAAATCAGGTAAAAGAAATAGCACTTTCTAATAATAAAGTGCAGAAAAATACAACTTGTAATTTAAAAATGCAGCAGCAGTGCTCTTAAATAATTTATAAAAGTGCAAAAAATCCATTTAAAGTACCTATATGTGCTAGGATGACTCTGGAAACAATCCAAACTCTTAGGAAACAGTGGCATGGACACCGCATATTTGTGAGCCCTATGGAAATGAGCCAAGAGATTGCAAACTTGTCATATTTATAGAGGCACAGAAAACTGACTAATCAAAGCAAGAAACCCTCTGACTAATCAAGCAGTCTCACTTATGGGGAAGGACCATTTAATTGCTATAGACCATTGCTATATCTCTGGCTTTTTATGTGATCTATCTTTTCTGAGGATATTGTAGTTTGGGGGAGGATGTCTTCATTCCTGATGTAAGGTTTTAACCAGGTTTCAGTTATTACTAATATGGGTGGGGAGTGGAGAGCAATCTGTACATGGAGGTCTGAAATTGTCTTCCATATGCCTTGGCAATTTATATGTTGGAGAAGCCTGAAGACTGAGGGTGTTTTTAGTCTGTTTAAATTGATCTGTAGTGAGGTTGCAAAAGGCAGAATAGGCGGACTATGGTTGAGATGTACTTCTCCAGAGAGGGTTAGGGCTTGGTGATGGGTAGATTGGGAAAAGATACTTGGTTTCATGCCTATATTTATTTATAAGTTAGTGTAGGATGGGATTGTTTAGATTGCAAGTGGTTTTGTGTAGTAAAATGTAAAGGGTGGAAAGAGGTGAACAGAGAAAACAAGAAGAGGGCAAAGGGTGCATCCATCCTGGGTGCAAGGTGTTAGGCGGCATGATTGTGAAGTTCAATTCCTGCATTCCTCTTTTGTGAATGTTGGTACAGGAAGGGAATTCACACCATCATTGCTTTGAGTGGAAGAAGCTGTAACAAGCCAGTTGCTACAAATGCAGCAACCAGTTTGCTTTGCTACAGTTTAAAAAGATAACAAAAGTGTTTTTTTTCTGTTTTTATTTGTTCCTCCATTGAAGATAGAATTCCCACTCTGGAATTATAGATAAACTCACTAAACTAGGTATAAATCCATATGTCACAAGATGGGTTGCCAACTGGCTTACTGAAAGAACCCACACCATGAAAGTAGCAGACTCCAAATCAGACTTCAGACCAATGACAAGTGGAGTACCACAGGGTTCAGTCGAAACTGCATGTCCATGATGATGGATCCTTATTTCATGTTCTACAAGATGACAGTACAAGGGTGGGGGGGTTACAGCTGGGTAGCTTGGTAGATGTAAGAATATAGACTACAACCAGGAATATCCAAAACCACAAGCTGATATGTAGGAATAAAAACAACCAAGAACAGCCAGAAAATCCCAAAAGCTCTTTTAATAAAACACATAATTCTCTCTTAGCGCCTCGGCATACAGCCTTTGCAGAGTATGTAAGGACTATGTAAGACCAGTCATGGGAGGTGCTACTCAGTGTGCAAACTAGTTGTTTTTTACACAGCTAAGTACTGTGGAAATTTCAGAGGTAGTTTCATATGGAAAATTTCAATGGTATGTTCCTGCATATATACAGGGCACTGCTAACAGCAACTATGCAATGAACAGTGTCACACAAACTCGGCAAATTTATAGAGGCAGAGAAAACTCACTAAATAAAACAAATAGCCCTCAAACTCATAAAACTTCCTGTGTGATTCCAATCCCAGCTCAGACAGACCAGGGTATCTTCTGTCATTAGAAACACAGTCCCAGGGCTTCTTAATGTAAAAACATACGGTGTCCCACAGGGCTCAGTCCTGGGCCCCCTCTTGTTCAGCATTTATTTTTCTGAAGTGCAGGCAAACATAGGGGGATTGTGGCTGACAAAATTTGCAGATGACTGCAAACTGGGCACCATAATTGACACTCCATCAGACACAGACATCCTCCAGAGAGGTCTCATAGAAATGGATAACTGGTGCCAGAGCCATGGCCTTAAGCTAAATGCCAAAAAATGTATAGTCATACCCTTTGGGAAAAACAAGGTAACCCCTAATTACCACATAGGTGGTAATCCATTAAACACGGAAGAAGTTATCAGGGACCTGGGGACCCAAGTTGACAGTAACCTCTCTTTTGACACTCACATTGCCAAAGTGGTTAGGAAGACCTTCTACATGAAACCAAGTATCTTTTCCCAATCTACCCATCACCAAGCCCTAACCCTCTCTGGAGAAGTACATCTCAACCATAGTCCCCCTATTCTGCCTTTTGCGACCTCACTACAGATCAATTTAAACAGACTAAAAACACCCTCAATCTTCAGACTTCTCCAACATATAAATTGCCAAGGCATATGGAAGACAATTTCAGACCTCCATGTACAGATTGCTCTCCATTCCCCACCCATATTAGTAATAACTGAAACCTGGTTAAAACCTTACATCAGGAATGAAGACATCCTTCTCCAAACTACAATATCCTCAGAAAAGATAGATCACATAAAAAGCCAGAGATATAGCAATAGTCTATAACAATTAAATGGTCCTTCCCCATAAGTGAGACTGCTTGATTAGTCAGAGAGTTTCTTGCTTTGATTAGTCAGTTTTCTGTGCCTCTATAAATATGACAAGTTTGCAATCTCTTGGCTCATTTCCATAGGGCTCACAAATATGTGGTGTCCATGCCACTGTTTCCTAAGAGTCTGGGTTGTTTCCAGAGCCATCCTAGCACAGATAGGTACTTTAAATGGATTTTTTGCACTTTTATAAATTATTTAAGAGCACTGCTGCTGCATTTTTAAATTACAAGTTCTATTTTTCTGCACTTTATTATTAGAAAGTGCTATTTCCTTTACCTGATTTTGTTGCTGGCTTCTCTACTTGTAGTCATATTAAATGTGTGTTTTTTCTAGCTAGCTGGACTGTCCTGTTTGAATTGACTTTGAGCTAACTGTGGTATAGGTTCATAGGTTCATAGGTTCATACTAGGCTATCTGCCCTAGGGCATTTATAAGCCTAGCCAGAGTGTGTGTGTGGCTTTCACCACCCCTTAGGATGAGAATACTATACCCATTAGTTTGCTGTGCCTCTGTCCAGCAGTGACACAGAGATGATTCCCGGGGTAAACCTACGATCTCCCATCCACTCGTCAAGATTTCTCTTGAACAGAGTCAGTGAGGGGCTCTGCCTCACATGGACTGGGATTCTGTTCCATAGTGTAAGGAGTCCCTGGGTGATGAATCTGTCCCTCCAGCACGTCCTATTTATATCCATGTTGAGGTTTAAGTCTCTTGCTCTCATGGCTCTGGTGGATTTGGATTTTTTGAGGTGGAGCATGTCCATTAATTCCGGGTTGGACATGGCCTTGTATGTCAGGCACAGATCACCTCTGAGAAGACGGTATGCGACTGAATAGAGCTGGAGTTTCTTCAGTCAGGCATCGTATGACATATGTTTGAGCCCCTTTATCCTTTTGGTGAGGAACTTTTGGGGTCTTTCCAACTGCTGCAGGTGTCGGGTAAGGTACATTCCGAATGGGGCGTTGTACTCAATCATTGGTCTGATAAGTGAAGAGTACAGGGGTACAATGACCTCTCCTGATCTGGATGTGAATCCCTAGGGCCAATAGCCTAGTAACTACCTATGAACCTATGAATAGTAGAGGGAATTGGGAGGGATATATAAAGTATAGCAGAGCACACCATTGTTTGCTCTTCCATTGAAGAGGTGGGGCAGGTTGGAACATGTATCTGGCTTTGAGTACAAGTCTAATGAAGCAGACAGTTTTTTGTTTTTGCTCTTCATATATAGAGCTGAGGAGGCAGGGCATCAGACTGAAGACAGGGGCTGGGCACTTAGATGAGCCAGTTATGGCTCTGGATGTAAATACACATGCTGTAGGGTGAAAGCTTTGACTGGCAGTATAGACCCTGTAGGAGAGTACTGAATTACTTGGAATGAATGAAGTAAGTTCTGTATGGGGGGGAGGGCAGTAAGAAGTGTGGTTGGACAGTGGCAGCAGCAGCATAACAGAGAGGAGGCTACTGCTAAGCAACATGGTGTTAGCAAGTCAGAGTGAGAGCTGTATTATGGGTGTTTAGGGAGAGTTTATATTTTAAGATTGATGGATTGTGTTTTTAATCAACTCTTTAGGTTAGGCAGTGATCTATGATATGGAGGCAAGACATAAAAATTAGTTTTTCGTAGGACTTAAAGTAATAGTGAATTACTATGTGTTTAAATTGGAGCTGTTAGGGGAATCAGTTAAGACTGAGACAATGGTGTACAGGGGTGGCTATGGTTATCTGAAGATCAGGTTCTGGGAGATGGAGGTTGGAATAAGGAGGTAGGAAATGCTGAGAAAGCTGAAGGAGTAAAAATGGGGGCTATTTATGTGACCTGCAGCAGTGGGTGTTAATGTCCAGTTACAAATAAATAGGGAAATGCAGAGTGGGAAAAATGGCTCAAGGAAGCTTCTGTTACTCATCTAAGAATACAGTCTTTGAAGAGGACATTTTGTTGTATGGAGAAAAGAAACTCCAGAAAATTGGGTAAAAGAAAAGCATGGGAGGGGAGAAGATGCTATTGGCTGAACAGAAAGGAAGTGACTAATAACTGGTTGACATAAAATTAGAAAGAGGCGCTGAAGTGCTATAAATGTGGTTGAAGCTCAGGTGGGTCAGACTAGGGGAAGGGTAGATGAGCAGAGCATGTTTCACCCACCAAGAATGGAAAGAGATATAAAAAAAGATATGTCTGTCAGAGGGTTTAGCCCTAAGGTAAGTAGAAATCCTTTTCTGCTCCAGCTGGAATTTGGCATCCTAGAACTCCAGGAATTCTGAAAGAAAGCCAGATTGAGAACTATAGATGTAGGAGTGCTTTGTAGACATACTGGTGTGGTAAATGGGGAAGATAGAAAAGGGAAGGGGAGAGCAAAAATATGGAATAGTTAGAGATGGAAGTGGAGGTAGTTACCTGTTTATAGAATGCTTAGCGGGAGGTAGACAACAGCTATTCTAAAGTGAAACACCTACAGGTGACCAAAAATGCAATTACACTAATGCAAGCATGTACTAGGGACCTCCAGCACTACACAGATGATGTTAACATGCAGATTTAACACTGGTAAATGCTTTACATAATAGTTTACTGCCAGGGTGAGCCAGGCTGCAATTAGCTCAGTAATAGGTGACCGAGTTACATTTTTGTTTATATGGGTGTTGTTGCCTGTGGTGGTCTGTTTTTTTGGTGTTTTTCTTTCAATATGCAGGCAAAAATGGTGCAGAGATGGTCTGAGTGTGTAAATAGCAAAAAAGCAGTGGCCAAATAAGTATACTGCGCCATTAAGTAAAGTGATTATGATGGGGTGTCCCCTAAGAAGTGACAACTGGAATCTTGCACATCTAGGAATGGTAGGTACCCCACACTTTGATGCCACAAAGTGGCAGAATTAATTTGATCGAATCAGGGTGATGTGTAAGTTGTTAGATAGTTGGGAGGATTGGGTGGGGAAGCAAAGCGAGTTGAAAGAATGTTAGAACATTTCTGATCACTTGTTGTGTAGGGGAATGGTATTATGCATGCCTAAAAAAGTAGGTTAGAACCAGCAGCAATATGGGAACTTGGGTATGCTAGACCTCATGTGGTGGCAAACAACTTGGATAATAGGTTGCGGAGGAGGGAGAGTGAATGTTTCAGGTGGAGTGTTTGGGACAGGGTCTAGGACATTTAATATGGAGAACCAGAAGATCATGCTGGGACTAGAGAAAGTTGATGGGAAATGGACAGAAGAGGGACGCATACTTTTTAAACAGGAGTGGATGAAAGCAAACCTCATCAGCTGTTGGAACATTTGGGGTTGGAGGGAAGGAGATTGAGCAACTTTGGGCAAGGAATTAGAAATGAAAAGTGAAAGACATGTCATGTTGTAAGGAAACTAAGGAGTTTAAGACATGCTCATGCATATGTGAGAGGGAGAAGGCTGTAATTAGACTAGATTAGTGGTATAGTATAGATAAATACAGGATAAGACCATATGTCATGATATGGGTGAGAAAACATTGATGTAAGGGGTTGGACATTTTTATAAACAGCTGCAAGGGAGTCCCTTGGTCTCAACAAGGATGACTTTTAGAGTGACTATGCTAGAAAGCTCTTTGTTATTCAAAACCATTGCACTGGGACACTGTCCTTCACTAAAAACAAAACTCCCCATTAGGCAACAAACATACTCAGAGACAATCAAGTCAAATTTAATACTTTAGTTAGACCACGGTTTAAGATAGGCATTGGAGAAAGAGCATTTGCTGAGCTGGGGCACTCTACATGGAATCATCTGCTTACAACGGTAAGGTCTCCTGAAACAATGATTATCCTAAAAAGTAAACTAAAAGAATATCTACATAATGAAGCCTATTGTAAGTGCTTCTGGTATGCTGGAGAAATGACTTTACTAGCGATAACCACAACCAATTCATAGTACACCTTACTTAAAACTATACTCACATACCCAGTTAGATGTGTTTTGCTGCTGTTGATGTATTATGCTATTGTATTTTACACATTGCATAGTTAATTTATAAAAGTATGCTGCAAATTGAACTTATCAATGTTATTCAATTTGCTGTCACATTGTAGCCTTGGCTGTAGCTGAACAGGATCAAATGAACAGTCCACTTATGTGGTTAACAGATACCAATCAATTGAGCACTAAGTCAATAAATAAATAAATAAATAAAAGAGGGGGCAACAAATGTTGGAGGTGTGGCAAGCAGGGGGTAGATCAGATACATATGTAGTGGAAATGAGCAAAAGTAGTATAGGTTCATAGGTTCATAGGTTCATACTAGGCTATCTGCCCTAGGGCATTTATAAGCCTAGCCAGAGTGTGTGTGGCTTTCACCACCCCTTAGGATGAGAATACTATACCCATTAGTTTGCTATGCCTCTGTCCAGCAGTGATACAGAGATGATTCCTGGGGTAAACCTACGATCTCCCATCCACTCGTCAAGATTTCTCTTGAACACAGTCAGTGAGGGGCTCTGCCTCACATGGACTGGGATTCTGTTCCATAGTGTAGGGAGTCTCTGGGTGATGAATCTGTCCCTCCAGCATGTCCTGTTTATATTCGTGTTGAGGTTTAAGTCTCTTGCTCTCGTGGCTCTGGTGGATTTGGATTTTTTGAGGTGGAGCATGTCCATTAATTCCGGGTTGGACATGGCCTTGTATGTCAGGCACAGATCACCTCTGAGCAGACGGTATGTGACTGAATAGAGCTGGAGTTTCTTCAGTCGGGCATCGTATGACATATGTTTGAGCCCCTTTATCCTTTTGGTGAGGAACTTTTGGGGTCTTTCCAACTGCTGTAGGTGTCGGGTAAGGTACATTCCGAATGGGGCGTTGTACTCAATCATTGGTCTGATAAGTGAAGAGTACAGGGGTACAATGACCTCTCCTGATCTGGATGTGAATCCCTTCATGATCAGGTGGGCAATATAGAAGGTCTTCCTAACCACTTTGGCAATGTGAGTGTCAAAAGAGAGGTTACTGTCAACTTGGGTCCCCAGGTCCCTGATAACTTCTTCCGTGTTTAATGGATTACCACCTATGTGGTAATTAGGGGTTACCTTGTTGTTCCCAAAGGGTATGACTATACATTTTTTGGAATTTGGCTTAAGGCCATGGCTCTGGCACCAGTTATCCATTTCTATGAGACCTCTCTGGAGGATGTCTGGGTCTGATGGAGTGTCAATTATGGTGCCCAGTTTGCAGTCATCTGCAAATTTTGTCAGCCACAATCCCCCTATGTTTGCCTGCACTTCAGAAAAATAAATGCCAAACAAGAGGGGGCCCAGGACTGAGCCCTGTGGGACACCGCTCGTGACCGGCTTAGAGTCTGACTTGGCACCAGCAACTCTAACCCTGTGTGTTCTGTCCTTGAGCCAGTTTGCAACCCATCTTGTGACATATGGGTTTACATCTAAACTGGTGAGCTTTTCTATGATGCCCGAGTGGGGTATTGTGTCGAACGCTTTTGCTAGGTCAAGGTAGGCTGTGTGAACTGCCTTACTCTCATCAATGGCCTTAGTGACTGTTTCAAAAGTTCAAGAGGCAGGATCTGCCCTTGACAAAGCCAAATTGGGTAGGATCCAGTGTCTGTAGGTCCCCAATGTCTTTATTTATGAGTTCCATTATGATCCTCTCCATAGCTTTGCAGACAAGGCTCGTCAAGCTTATGGGGGTAATTTCAGGGTCCGTAGAAGCACTGCCTTTGTGGAGTGGGACCACAGTTGCCGTACGCCATTCTTTGGGTACGTATCCTGTAGTAAGGCTAAGATTAAACAGCAGCCTTATGTGTGGGTTTAGTTCCTCATTGAGTTCATGTAGCACACAGCCGGGGACACCGTCTGGTCCCATTGATGCTGTGTTTTTTGCTTTAGAGAGAGCAGCTCTCACCTGGGCATCTGAGATGTTTGGGAGGCTAGACTCTGGTGGTATAGATATTTCTCCTTTGGGGGGGGGGGAGAAATTTGCACTGAACCTGTCTGCCAGTATGTTGGCAATGACTGTGAGTTCAGTGATTTTTTTATCATTTTGGACTAATTCTGAGCATATCTGGGAGTTTCCACCCAGGTTTCTAACATAGCTAAAGAAGGCCTTATGATTGTCTTTTGTGTCATTAGCGATTTTTCTCTCAAAGTTGGCCTTGGATGATTTTATGAGTGATCGTAGTTTTTTGCTAGTATTGATCAGAGATGCCTTCCCTTTTAGGGATTTTGCTCTGTCATGTAGTAGCTTTCTCCTCTTGTTGTAGAGTTTGTTTATGGCTGGGGTCCACCAGACCGGGCGCCTGCCTTTGGTGGAAAGGGTCTTGATTTTATTAGGGATTGCTTGATCCATACATTCCTGGAGGTGCTCGTAGAAGGCATTTGTAAGGGTTTCAGCAGCGTAGAACTGGGAATGCAGGTGGAGGTAATCTGGATGGACATTTATGGCCTAGGAAGGAATGGTCATATGAACTTTGCCTTTTAGAAGTTTACAGGGATGAAAAATGGCAGATGGTAGTTTAGGAAAAGACATACTGGTCTACAGCTTATGGTAGGATGGATCAAGAAAGAAACTGTTAGCCACTGGATGGTTGGTGGTGGGAAAGAGTGAATAGCATCAAAAGGAGAACATGGATAACTAACAGTGGAATTAATTTTCAGGGCAGTAGAGAAATAATGGCAGAGAGCTGATGGATGGCATGTGGAACATAGTGTAGTATCCGTGTCATTCAGAGCAGGAAGAGGTACAGACAATAACTGAGTAAGGTTTGTTTGAGTGAAAGGGTGGGAGGTATACACCAGACCGAGGGGAGTGGAGTTTGAGCACTTGTAGTGCTAAGTATTTGGCTAAAGTTGGTTGAGTGTGTTTTTTTTGTGTCGTCTGAGAGATGATATTGCTTGTATGCAATAAAGTATAGCTGACACCAGTGATAGAACTGGATTGAGGTGATCCTTGTTGCAAGCCTAACAATAGAGTATGCAAAGATTTCCCTTTATGTACCCATGCTCCAAAGAACAACCCTTCCATGAGCTAGTCTTGTTTTTAAACTAATCACTCAGGGAAAGCTACCCTTCCTTTGCAGCCGAACTTCCAAAAAGATCACTCTCACCATAAAAACTACAATCCCTTTCAACCTCTAATCCTCATCTACAATCCCCACACATCACACTAAAATGCACTGACCATTAATTCTCAATCCTAACACTTAAGATCTGGGGGAATCCATTCCACAGCTGATAAAGTTCATCCATTTGCGAAAGAAATTTCAGGTGAAATTGGAAAATTACCTCCACAAACATTGTAAAGGATGTAAAAATCTCTCAGTCATCCACTCTACCTCTCTTACTGCCTGATTACATGATCTCAGTTACTTTACAAACTCTGTGATTTTTTTACTCCTTCCACTTCTGCCCCCCCCACTACCTCTTCATTAGCTAGTCTTTCCCTTGCCAAGCTTGCCACCCCATTTCCACCCAATCTCAGTACCGCCTTCCACTCCTTCATCCTTTTCTTCCTACCTCCTCACCTCCTTAAAACATCTCAATGGTACGCCCATGAATGTTACATGTAGCTTCCTACTCTGTGGAACTGCTAAAGTCTCTCATTCCATGAACTGAATTCAAAAACTATGGACTCCTACATGCAACATGTGTTGTTTTAATCTCTCTGCTGACTTCTGATCGTGTGCATTTTGCTAATTGTTGTTTTTGTTGAACTGTCACAGTTAACCCCATTTTGCAGCAATGTTGTCATGTTCATTAGTCTATTTGTTGTTTAATACTGTCTAAATATCATTTTTTTTTTTAATTTTTGGTTTGCTGTGATTTTTAACCCCAGGGTGAACCTAACAATTGTCCATGTTGATAAGTGTTCTACACCAGTCAAAAAATACATGCAAACATAAATAAATAATCAAATAACTTAATACTTCTTTATGGAATAGTAGTAACATTAGAACTAGGTCAAATGAGTTTCATTTCAAGAGGAGGTAGAGAATACCCCCAGTATCCTACCAGGTGTATGGTAAGTATTCTTGTAATGTGAGGAAATAATTTCCCTTCCAGCTTGACAGTTTATTTAAGTACAGCTGTATTTAGGCTGTTCTATATAACCAAAACTGGTGTTCACACATTTTTGTGTGTTGATGAAGCTGGATCTAATATTCATAATTTTGTACTGCTACATGGTGGGTGCATAGTGGACTGAATAATATTTAATTTCTTGTCATAAAAATGTAAAGAAAAATTCCCTACTAAGGAAACTCGGCTTAGTATCAAACAAATTCTACATGATTTAGCTTTCACTTGAACTAACAGCAGACTGACAGACAGGACCTTATTTTAATGTCTCATGAACTAATGTCTAATGAACAGCACATCTCAAATTCAAGTTTAGTCTTATTTGTACTCAATATTTGTATTAGAATGCTAGTATGTCATCTGATTTACACATAAAACTCACATCTTTCAGTCTGTTTGGCAAGTATATACGTGTTCATCATAGCAGTTAGTTTTTAACATTTTGCACCACACTGGAAAACTATTTACTTATGGCTGCAACTCTGCTCCAGAAATTTTAAGTCGTAAAATTTTGCAAAACCTTTAGTTAAATTTACTAAACTGTATTATACTTTAATATGAATATGATATGGTCATTTCTTCTTCTTTCCACAGAACATTATTATGTTTACTACTGTACATGAGTACTGAAAGGTCTTTATATATATATATATATATATATATATATATATATATATATATATATATATATATATATATATGGATATATAAACCCCTTTTTCATTCACTGCACATGAGCTTAGGAGGTCTTGCTGTTAACTGTTTTCTTAAAAAACATGGTACTTCCCGAACTTTAAAATAATTTTTTAAAACCATACAAAAACAAATGTTCATAGCTCCTAAACTGTAAAAGTCACACAAAATGTATAAAATGAAGAAAAATCTGCTGAGCATACATATATACCGCTTCAAAACAGTGCTAGTGATTAGATTTCAGATCATAATTCTGAAGTTACAAATATCAATAATCTGAAATTGCTTGCACATTTTGTCTTTATTTTAATATCAATTAACATTATCTCAGGAACCATACCAGCTACATACCTTTGGTATCATTGGTGTGGGAGTTGGCTTCTAAATGAGTCCTTATCTAGATCCATGGCTTGCTCACTTAGATATTGACAGAGATATGAAACACGTCATATTCTTCATAATCTGAAGTATAAACAAAGTGTTATAGTTCCATAGGCGTACTAACAAGAGATCATACATCAGTAAGAAATTTATCACTTGGTAACCTTTCTTTCAGATTTAGCCATTGGTGTATTTCTTTTGACAGCAAGCACAAATTCATTACATGACTTTAGCAAGATGGTGGACAAATTCATGATTTTTTTTGAATCTGGAATAGCAGCTTGCATAGGTCTGCAGTCGTATTGCTTGCCACATAGGCATGCACTCCACCTGCATTATGATGCAGCATCACTTGACGCATGCCACATGGCTAAGATGCATGTAAATTCTACAGTGGGTAGTATGAGTGTTTTTTGGTTATTTGCTCTCACTTACAGTAAGTTGATCATCAGCCCTTCCACATTAACTGACCTGTTCATTCTCTTTTCACCAAGAGCAATAGTTGGCTGAGAGGGTAATCATTTAGGCAGCCATTAGGGATGTTAGGGAAGGTTTCTGTTTTTTGACCCCATGCCCGCCCATGCATATTCTGGGAAGGGGACATGTAATGGACTGTCTGCAATGGGGATTCCCTCATGTCTGCAAAGGATGTTGCTATCAAACAGCCTCACCAACCAACCTGGAAGAATAGGAGGTGGCTTCTCTGGTGTCTGCCAGGGAAATTGTATCTTTTCTGTGCGCCTCCTAGTACACACATTTCTCTCCACTTCACTCCTCTCCCTCTTGGTCTGACTCATTCAGTGCCAGGGCCACTAATCAAATCTTGGTTTCTTGGGTCACAGTCAGGGCTCAGTTCCTCTGTGCAGAAGATAAGAAGAATAAGTGCATAGATTATGCAGGTATGAGGGGAAGTGGTTAACAGACAAAAATGGGTGGTGATAATGAGGGATGGGCTTGATAACTGGTTGTTCAACAGAGTTACTTTTGAGTAAACCCTTACTAGATAAGTCCAGTTTCAAACACTTGTTGCTATTGATGGTTTCATAACTTAAGATGAGGTTTTCTGACTTCTGAGTTAGATATATTAAGTAAAGGTTGCATGGGATGACGTAACCTTGTAAATGAGATATGGAGAGGTCTTCCCCATGTAAGAATCCAGTCATCTAGCTGGGTTCATCCAACTACAGTAAAATTTGACTTAATCAGATGAATCATATCAGGGAAGTACTGATAGTAGGCGGGAAGCAGAATCATGTGGGGATTGTTCCATGATCCATCTTTATTTAATTTGCTCACTACTGACATTACACCATGCATGGAAAACTGGATTAGTGTTTTTTTGCAGATGCTACCAGAGTTAGAGGGGTAGAAGCCAATGGGGTGCAACCCTGGTGAGAAGCTCAAAGAGGCTAGAAGTTGTGGCCACTTGGCTTCAGTCCCTTCGAATGCAAGCCAATACACCTGGGCAAAGAAACTAAGGATTCTGCAGTGAAATCCGAAACCCAGAGCAGGAGAAGGAGTTGCAGTTATTATTACAGAAAGCAAGAAGCATTGGATTTAATATGGGAGTGTGACAGCAAAGGGATGCAAAATGTCACAGTATACGTCCAAAGGAGTAGAGTTTAGAGATACGAAGATGATGATACCACTCTAGCAGACCCTTGTAGGACCACAGATGGAAAATAGTATGCTGTTCTGGAGGCATAAGAGGAAAGATGGATCACAGTGCTGCAAAGGTACAGAGAAACTGATTTTAATTACATGTTGTTGACATTTGGACCACTACAGAATAAAACCCATTTATAAATGTGACCAAGGGAGGACATTTCCAATCAGCCAGTCAGTATTAAGAGAACACAGCACAATGAAAAGCATTACAGTATAGCAAAATGTTCATTAACACTAGCAGAGTAGCAAAAGTTATAGACTTAATAATTCCACATTAAAAAGATCTGTACCTAATGAAGAAGTTGGTACTTGCAAACATCTTTGTACTTCAGTGCTTCATCTACAAATTCAGTGCCTGCTGCCATTGAAGAGTAAAGTGCCTATGTTACATTAAAAATGGTAAGTTGGTAGTATTGCAGTAGGGAATGGGTGGCAAACCAACAACACATTCATAATTGCAAGGCATCTCATCTAAAGGAGGTCAAGCTCAGGAATGCAGCACCTTCACCCTCCAACCCACTTAAATTACAACACAGTATTAGTAATCTGTCTATATGGTGTGGGATTAGAACCCAAAGCTTTGTGCATCAAATGCAAGTATATCACCTGTTGTGCTACTAAATTCCACAGCACAGTCATGACCATTTGATAAACAAAACAGTTGCACACTGAAAACAGCATGAGAAGCAATAAACTTCTCTTTCCTTGAAGCTCGCAATTCCTTGAAAATGCATTGAAGCTGACAATTTCTTGAAAATGCACTGAAAAACTCAGAATTCCTTGAAAATGCACTGAAGTAGTTGGAGTAAGTATACTTGTCAGCTGTCCAGATTTCTGTAGAATATGCATATTTTTGTCTCGTATTTTGATCTGCTCCTCTTAAAAATCTGTGCTTTTTTTTCCTGACAAACTACAGAGGATTGAAGTCAGTAAATAATGATAAACATTTGGGTTTCAGACTTCATATCCTTCATAAAATGCAAACGAACACAACAACTTTTATTCTAACAACATTCTAAGTTTATAAGCAAAATATTTAAAATCTGTTCCTATTTTTGGGTCTTTGTCCCATCATTATATAAGGCTTTGTCCAGAGTTCATGTATTAGGAAGTTGAGAAGTATGGTTGGTGTAAAAGATTCAGAATTCTGTCTCCTGTAGCCAAGGTACAGGGTTTGAGCCTGGTTAAATTAACTAACCTGCCATTCTTACTTAGGGAATTTCACACACAGACACAACCACACACAAGTACCTGGAATGTTATGCTGCACATCTCCAATGTACAGGAGCAGACAGCAATGTTCGGTTCCATTGCAGCCTGCTCTAATGGCCAGCTTATTGAAATATCTGTTCTGATTTGTTGTGCATGTGGAATTATGAATTATGAGTAGTAGAGATGCATGCGTTGCTTGTGTTGATGCATGCATACAGGGATGTAATGGTGTTATTAAAGATGAACACCCTTAAAGAAGATGTATAGTTGTTTTTTTTACTTGTGCTAGCCACCCTAAGCAGTGGGGGCCACCTACCAGCCAGAGGGCCCTAGGTGACTGCCTTGGTCGCCTAGTGTTGGATCCAGCTCTGGGTAGAATATTATTATAAGGAGAAAGTGCAGAGGGGAACATACAAGAATGACATAAATTTCAAGATCGCAATAACTGAGGGGAAAGTTAGTAATGTGTCAGGAAATGTAAGCTAATACATGCTAAGCAGACAAATAAATAGTTCAACTCACACACGTGGGAGGGAAAATGTAAATGAAGGAAAGTAAGTAAGAGAGAGGTAAAGAAATTGGAGATAGAAGTAAGGGAGAAGGGAAAGAGTCCAAATAGTGAAAATATAGCAACATTTGGTCACAGGTAACCTTGTCACTGGTTCATTCATAGAAGTAGGAGTGCAGATTCAATTTGGAGAAAATCTATAAAAGAGTACATAGACCAAAGTAATCATACTTTTGTGATCAAAAGTGCAAAAGTACAGCCAGATCCAGGCAATGCCAGAAGTTAAGTACGGCTAGTCTGACAGGTAGTAGACTTTTAACAGCCTTAAATAAATGACTAATATAAACAGACTACCACTGTATGAGTAAGGAATTCATTAGATTGAGAGACAGCAGCTTAGCCCTCCATCACTGAGATTAAGGACCACTTTTCTGTGCCAGAAATTGGATGTCAGTGGAAAAACAACAAGAGTGCTGAGGAGGGAGAAATTAATGTTATATAAAAAGTGTCTTAATAAACTTAATTCCTTTTACACTAGAAAAAAGAGTGAGAAATAGTATGATATGAGTTTAGATGACACTATCTGTGAAATGTAATGGGATCAGACTTAATAAAGCAAGGTAAGAAGGACAGGGGACACATAAGAATGGGTAGGACTGCCAGTTTAAGGGGAATTTTTCAATGTGCTTATTAGAAAGAATATTTTCACTAAGAGGATGGTAGGGAGGTGAAATGAGATGCCAAACTCAGATTAACCAATCTTTATTTGAATGCTTTTAAGGCAGGCACATTAAAAAATAAGGTAAAACATTAAGTAATCAAGATATACTTGATATAAAGAATTCAAACGGTCACCAATGACCTTATATAAAAGGTACATCTTGTGGCACCTCTGAAATCTTGATCTGGAGCTACATTCCTAAGGCTGGAACATGGGAATAACAAGATTTTAGCCTGTAGCACTTACATCTGTACCTGAAGATTATAAACATCACCAAGACTGATGAGTAGAGAGTCTGAGAAAATTGATAAGGCACAAGGAGCTCCTCTAACTAAGACAGACATTGATCAGGTAGGGATTTCTGCCTCATTATTCATAAGTTAAAGATGTAACTATACTCATTATGGAGCCAGTGCTGTGAATGCATGATAAATGCAATGTAACTATGCCTAGAAGCCCCATGTATGACCCTAACCGAAGTATGATGCAACTGCTGCAATCCATCAAGCTTGGTGTTGGACAGTCCCAGATTAATGGTATTGCAAAGTCCAGACAGGGGATGATCAAAGCCTGTACAATCAGCAGTAAGTCATCAAAGGTAATAAGGCATATAATATGGGTAATATTTCACAAGTGGTGATAGAAAGACTTGACTATAGCAGATATCCATTTCTAAACTTTCAACCAGATTTCAACAAATGCACTGAGATTATGCATCTTGGACACAATCTCCAGCATGTTCCCACTATAAACATTGTAGGGCACCAAAACAAAAGTAGTGGAGGCTATTAACACAGAATGGAAGACCATGGCAACATTCATAGATGGGTCTAGTTTGAACTAGTTTAAGCTTATTTAAGATAGGATTCCATTAACACATTACTCCATGAAATGTCAGCATGCCACATACTCCAATGGAAAAGAAATGTGAACAGCAATGAAACTACAAGCGTCTTCTTTATGCTATATCACCAAGTGACATCATATACACAATAAATAAATAAATATGAGCACAGTATTTAGCCCCGGTGGTCACTACAGCTAAGAGGGTAAGTGGAGTTGGGATTATTCACTGAAACTACACTCTCAGAGTACTGAGAAGCAACAGATAAATCACTCACAGCATTGACCATGAACTCCACAGCAGGTCATTAACTTTAGAAAACATCATGTGGTCAAGCATGGCAAATAAGGCAGAAAAATTAGGGAGGACAAGTAATGAGTAATTTCTTTGATCCATTGCCCCTAAATGATCATTGACTACTTCAGAAAACCTAGCCTTGTATATGTGGTAAACTAATGAACTGAACTGAAATTGATCTCAGAGGCCATGATAATCTGAAACATATTTAATTAGTTTACACACCAGTTTCTACATCACATTTCCAATAAAAGGGAGGTCAGTGATTTGGCAGAAACTTTCTAAAATGCTCAGGAACAATGTGCTATTCTGGTAGACTAGAATAACCAAGGCTTCTTTAAATTGAAGGAAATACACTACATCTTAAACTGGATTTAGTGACTCTAAAATGACAAAGGAACAGGACACTGAGCCAAGATATTTGTAGTCTGTTGGCTCAGTGTCAAGTCTGCAAGTAATGAAATCCAAATGTGGAAGCATCTGCATAAATATTTCATGTCTAAAGGCATCAAAGTTATATCAAGGCCAGTTTATATTATTAACTAGGTTGCGCTATCTTACCATGTACTTCTGGAAGTATCTACCACCTAACAAATACTATTACAAGTGTGAAGAACTGAGCAGCTAACTCACTTTATTGCATAAAAAAAAATCAAACGTGATCATGCAGCTTGGATTCTACAAAAAATGTCTAGGAAAGTAAAGCCAGTTAATTTCTCATAACAGTCTCACTGGAGAGAAAGGAAAACAAGAAGGATGCTTCATGCTCACCAGATAATTTATAAGAATCAATGCATACCAAGATTATATATTCCCCGTTCCGATGGAGTGATAGGCCGCCTTGAAACTGACTACATGTACAGATCTGCAATCGTGGGACTCCACACATATCTGCTGACCTCGCAGGACCCAAACATAGTGAAAGCTTTGAAACATAAGGAGAATAAATCTAAGATGACTCCCTGCTTAGGCTAGCTGAAGAATATCGACTTCAAGCATGAATGGAAATCAAACCACAAGTGGATAGAAACCAGGCAGCAACTGAATGTACTAAAAAACTAACAAAAGAATATAAGGTGAAGGACCAGATGAGAAGGCAAGAAATGCAGAAAATGCATAAATATAGTTGCAAGTATAGGAAACTTTTGGAAGAACCTCATGTTGATCAGGAACAAATGCAGGAATGGTTAAGAAGAGATGAATTCGAACCAAGAGATGAAAGGTTAATATTGGCGGCACAAGATAGTGGGCTACATACATGTTGGTTTACAAAGTTCATGGAACATGTGGGAGAAACAGACAAATATAGGTTTTGTAAAACAGAACTGGAAACAGTTGCACACCTGTTTGCTGGTTGCGACCTACTCATGGCAGAAGGACTGTATACTGAAAGGCATAATAATGTAGCAAGACTGTTGCACTGGGGATTGTGCAAACATTATGATATTGAAGTGGCTGAAAAATACTGGAAACATGAGCCACAAAGCGTCATAGAAAATGATGAAGTCTACATCACATGGGATCATCCATTGCCAACAGTTCAAAAGATAGATGCTAGAAAACAGGATATAGTGGTCCAAGAAAAGGCAAAAGTAGCATTGATCATTGAAATCTCTAGACTCAGTGATTACAGTGTCCTGTGTACAGAGAGGCACAAAGTCATAAAATATCAGGATTTGCAAGCAGAAACTAGAGCAATGTAGAAGAAGGATACCCAGATATTTCTGATAGTAGTATGAGCAATGGGTCTTAAAAAAAAAAAAAAAAAGAGTCTGCAATCATATTTAGATATGCTATGAATACATTTAACTCTGTACGGATTGCAGTAGGAATCATTACTGGGCACATTGCTGGTACTGCAAAGAGCACCTTTAGCTGACAACAAGGAGTGAATCAATAGCAATGTCATGAACTTTAATCATACTTTGATTTAGGGATGGGGTCAATCGAATGCAGGAATGGTTAAGGAGAGGCAAACTCAAATCAAGAGATGAAAGATTAATGTTGGCGGCCCAAGATAGGGGGCTATGTACCACTGGTTTACTAAGTCAATTGAACATGTGGGAGAAACAGACAGATGCAGGTTTTGTAAAACAGAATTGGAAACAGTTGCACACCATGTTGCTCGTTGTGACACACTAATGGCAGAAGGACTGTATACTAAAAGGCATAGTAATGTGGCAAGATGGATGCAATGGGGATTGTGCAAACATTATGGTAATGGTGTAGCTGAAAAACACAGGAAACGAGCCACAAAAATTATAGAAAATGATGAAGTCTACATCACATGGGATCACCCATTATCAACAGTTCAAAAGATAGATGTTAGAAAACTGGATATAGTAGTCCAAGAAAAGAAGACAAAAGTAGCATTAATCATTGAAATCGCCACACCCAGTGACTACAGTGTATTGTGTGCAGAGAGACACAAAGTCATAAAATATCAGGATTTAAAGGCAGAAACAAGAGCAATGTGGGAGACAGATAACCAGACAGTTCCAATAATAGTAGGAGCAACGGGTCTTATAAAAAGAATCTACAATTATATTTAGATATGTTTCCAATGCATGTAACCCCATAAGAATTGCAGAAGGAATCATTACTGGGCACACTGTGGGTGCTGTGAAGAGCACTTCTGGCTGACATCAAAGATTGAAACAATACTCATTTCACATACTTTAATCGTACTTTGACTTAGAAATAGGGTCTACTCTTGTCATGGTAGTAGAAACTCAGACGCCTTGGAGAAATTTAAAAAAAGAGAGAACAACAGCTTTTTTAATAGAAATATTTGACCTATGCCTGTAGTAATGCATGTGTAACTCCATTTCTTCCTCCAGAAAGGTGGGGGTGGCTCCATTGGTGCTCCATTCTGTATCTGTCTTGGCAGAAAGGTTGAGCTTGGATCATACCACAGCTCTCTCCTAGCTATAGAACTGGACTGTGAATACACAGTGGATTGGTAACCAGAGATGAAGTAACCAGATTGTTACAGCTGGTAGCCAGCAGCTCTAGGTTTGCTACACTCCAGGATGAGAGGAAGTGGTTCAGGGCAAGACACAAAGCCAAATTTGTTTATTAGATTAGTTTCTATACTCAGTTATTTCTGCAGTATAAGAATTGAGATGAGGGAGTTCAAGGGTCAACAGAACCAAACAGTAAATAGGTCTACCACTTGTAGGTCTGAATTGACACCCTGTGTTGAAAATAGATGCCCATTTATATGGATCAAAGTGGAAACTACACAAATGAACCTAAAACCTTTATTAATGCAAGCAAAGTAATTTGTGAGAGCAATTAAATCATTATATGCTTAGACAGTGAAACTACACTTCACTAGCGGTACAGAGAGCTATCATGGATCCTACGAACTATGGGTATGAAGGCCTTCACTCTACCATATGGATGCTAAATAAGTAGAAACTTGCAAATTGCTCCTGTAATGTAATTAAAGATATTGAGGGTTCATCAAGCAATATGAATGAGTCTCAGTCTCATTTTGAAGCTAATATTATCATGTAAGCTCATCTAGAATGATGAAGAAGAGGATAAGACATTTGGGACATTTTGAAAATAAAAAGTTAGATTACCTGAAGTGAGAAGAGAAAAAGTGAAGGAGTAGCTGTCCTTACCTAGTACTCAGTCAGACCAGACAGTCTCAAAGTCTCCTTCTGCCTGCATTTTACAATATAAGTGCTAAGCAACGACAGCAATACACACACAGCAAGTGACACCATTAACTTTCTCCAACAGACATGCTAAAGTCGACAGCTTCCTTGCTTAATTAATGTTTGCTACGGTCCCGATATTCAGCTTTTCAGTCAGACAGCATTCGAAAGGCACTGAACTTTGTTGAAAAATGACTCTGAATCTTATTTCAATATAACAACTGCACCTTTCTGTTGAAGAACAAGCTCTGTGATTTAGACTGAATATTAACTGATGTTATTTGTGATTTATCATTATAGCATGAAACCACACTGGTCACCACCAATCATAGTTTACAACAGTGAGCCTAATATTTAACATTATATTCTAGGTTCAACACAGAAATTAAGTGGAAAGTTAACCAATAAAGCCAAGTGTACTGTGTTTTAAAATCCTTATAAAACACAGTAAAAAATGTATTTCCATATTCACCAGGGTACAGATGTCCACTCCTTGACCTTGTAAGTGTCTCTTGCACCTCGTGTGGTTTCAGAGAACCTGAGTTAATATGGTTGGCTATGTTTAGATAAGAAATGGTGAGTATAGAATTGATATGGGTCCTCAGTTATGTATAGGGACTATTAATAAATTATAATAGTGTATGTGACGTCATTATCTTCATCGATACTGTGTTCTTTAAGAGCTGTTAAAGCATAGTTAATTTTAATGTCCTTAATTTCCTGAATCTGCCTTTTGGTGATCTGGATAAGGTGATATATTTCCTCTAATATACATGATTGGAGTACATAGCCCTCAACTTCTTTGCTCAAGAATCTGAGACAAAGCCAAAAATAAGGGGGGAGGTAAAATCAGTGAACATTTTTAATTATTACTAAAATTCAATAAAATAATTAATAGAACAGCAGGTTTAGCATCAATGTATATCTTCTGATAAGTAAGAAGCATGAAACTGTAATGTCTGTCATTATTGGTGGACTGTACTCCACGATGATTTACCAGATAATAATTATGAGGGACATATCTTAAGATAGAAACAGAAGTTAATAACAGTTATCAGTCTAAGAATTCTTATAACACAGGCTCATCCAGTTTTAAATATTTGTCATCTACATAGATTAATTACCAACAGAAAAAGTAGTTAGACAGATTACAAAAGCTATCTGATCAATTACTTGCAGATAATTCAACATTAGGTTGCTATCCTAGAGAGAGGCTTCACCTTATGTTATACTGCACCTATTCCTAAAAATGCTTTATTATTATAATTATTATTATTTTTATTATTATTATTAGTTTTATCTGTTTATGTAGTCTGTTCTTTGTTATCTACTGGGAATCCTCATCTCTTGCCCAGCTGATTCCCAGTTAGGCTGTTGGTAACAGTCTTATCTGATGTGAATGGGTGATTCTTAACCAGGGTCTCCATTCAACTATGTGCTACTGTTCTTTGCCCTTAGGGATACTAACGTCTCTACCCTCAGCATGATCAGACAGGGGGAATTATTTTGTGGGGGAAAGATCATGGTTTTTTTAGCCACCTGCTGGAGAAACAGTTTTTTTGTCAATGGTGGGCAGATAGAAACAGGACTGTTATGAGTAAATCCTGTCTGTTTCCCTTAAATTCCTGCAATCCCTAACAATCCTCAAAAACATGTCTCCATGTGCCCTGTTCTTCCTGCCCATATCTCCAGCATCGTCCTGAATTCTGGGAACATGTGAGCTATCCATGTGGGAGTGTAAAATATTTATGGAGGCACTACCATCCAAATATCTTAAAACAGCTTTCTGTAGCATATCTGACTAAGAAGCATATATTTTCCCAGTAGGCCTGGTGGATGGACATTTGCAAATCTTACTCTCATTTATTTATGCATTGTGAACATTACTTTTCATGCAACACCTAAATTCACTTATATAGTCTGTATATCAATCCTTTCCTCAAGGGACCCTCTAATCTAGTATCCAACCAGAACTCAACTACAATGGGTGTTCTCTAATAACCTCTATGTATGATGTTTGACTTAGAAGTGGATCACAATAGTCCTTTATATTCAGTCTCAATCCTTCCATCAAATGATATTCCTGAAAAACCTGTAGTCAGGGTTTCCAGTCTAAATCCTGTGCTGTCTGACTCCAATATTTAATGGAGGTGTTCTTCCTTCTCCAGATTCTAAATGCATCTTCTTCCAGGTTCCCCATCTTAGAAGTATCAATACAAAAAAAAGATAATTTCTCCAAGATTGCAGGTCCTGCAGGGTAAAGGGGGTCCTAGTCACAGTCTGTAGCTGCCTAAAAGGCACAGGAGAGCCCAAAACTTAGCACCTTTTCACAGTTATTAATCAGGTAGCTAAGTCTTCATGGTCGGTTTTAAGAAATGCTAATGTGAGCTCCTTACACTCGAGGTCACCCTTTTGAGACTGTAGTCTCAAAGTAAAGGAAATTTGGTTAGAAACCAAGTAACAAGGAAGATCATGTACCCCAAGCCTCCTGCCTCTTTCGTTAGAAGCAGTCCATCCCAGCTGAGTCTTGGTTTTGTGCTATCCAATATAATATTTAGTATTAGATTCTTGATGTTACTGAAAAAGGAGGGAGGTAAATCACTCAGGAATGACTGAAACAAGTAAAGGGGGAGTGGAAGAATATATAGGGTTATGACAATGCTGTTTGGGCAGTGTCCAGGGGATCATCTTCCATCTGCTAATTTTGGTTTTAGCTTTATCTAGTATCATATTAAATGTTTTGCTAGTTAAGTTTCATATGTTGGACACACAAAGATTGCCAGTTGAGTTGGACCTCTGTAATGCAGAATACAGGGCTTGTAATTTTGGGGAGCTGGGTCACCTATCACCAAACTGTTGGTTTTCTCCCTATTCATAGATTACCCATATTGATCCAGCATTGAAAATATGGTATTACTATCCTTTCCACTTTAAAAATACCAAGACATCATCAGTGTATAAAGCCACTTTATTCCCTTCATTGCCTGTTCTAACTCCTACCAGGCTTGTGCTCTTTATCTGCTAGGCTAAAGTTTCTACATAGAGTGCAACTAGAATAGGGGAGAAATGTCAGTTCTGCCTTGTGAAAGTGGGAAGTGGGGAAGTCCAAGTGAGAATTTTATCTTAGCTCTTGACCTCAAATATATTGCAAACACCATATCTACAAATCTCACAACCAATTCAAATCTTAATAAAACTTTCAAAAAATGTCCAGTCCCCCCTATGGAATGCTTTGTCAGCATCAAGATTAATTAAAGTAATCCATCTCCTGTGAGGAATTTTCCTCTCCAGCAACCATAGAGCTGTAAAGGAGTTGTCAAACAGACAGTTACCTCCCACAAATCCTATCTCATCCCTGTGTATCAAAATGAGGATAAGTTTCCCTAATGTAATAACCAGAAAGGCCATAAACATTCTATAACTGTAGTTAAGGCATAAAGTTTCCAAAAAAGTTTCTGAAGGATATATATATTTTTGTTAATAAATTTTCTCCTTTTTTGAGACTTTGAAAGCACTGGTACATAGGTTTTGGCCTATTATCCAACAGGATGATGAGGTGGGGAAATTCTTCACGAGCAGGGTTATATTTTCACACAGTAGATTGCATAATTTAAAAGAGCTACTTAATGTTAAGGCTATTCATAGAACTAATGATAATGTGTACACAGTGGGTACTTGCAGTTGTGGAAGATGTAAGGTTTGTGACAAGGTTAAAAACATTTCAGGGAGTTTGATTAATGGGAAAAAATTTAGGGCCTTAGGGTCTTATAATTGCAGTAGCAGTGGTGTTGTTTATGCCACTGGATGCAATTGTCAGCCCACGAGATGGTACACTGGTCAAACTAGAAGGATGGTCAACAGAAGGATCATGTAACATCTAGGGGATGTGAGGAATATGAGGCTTAATAACCCTGTACCCCAACAGTTTCATTCTGTTCATAATGGCAATACCAGTGGTTTATTTTTTACTGTATTAAACAAGACATATGCAGTACAAGGTGTTGATTATGTGCGTACCCTTCTTAAAATGGAGAGCAGGTATATTATTAATTATGGAACCTTATGGCCTGACGGTCTTAATATGAAAATTAGATTTACATGTATAAAATTATAATATCATTGCAATGCATTTTTTTGGATATAAGCATGTTATTTTGAATGTCACTTTATTAACTTTATGGCACATATTATCAGGTTTAAGAGAGGTTACTTGTACACTAAATATTTGTCAGTCAGTAATTCAGAATTAATTGTTTTATTCAGCTGTTTGGTTCTCATGCATTTGCATCACCATGACTCACTAATTGACTAATTGCTTCAGTGAATTGTATTTAATGAAACACTATCCTTGTGATGAATTATTCCCTGGAAGGCTTGTCACCGAAGTACTAGGAAGCACAGTAAAGCGTGGATGGTGACCGTTTCCCCAGTCTCCTGTGTGTTTTTTAATTCAGTTCTATAACAACATCTACTAAACCTATACTTTTTAAATATGAGTCAGCATATCTACATAAGCAGGGACTTTATGCCCTCTTGGGCCTCTGAAATCATCCTGTAGGGTAGTTTCAGTATTCCAGTCTCCAGAAAACAGCATCATCCCCTCTTCAATATGTATTGCCTCTAAAAAAAAGTCACATTTCTCCCTGCCAGCTTCCTACTGGCCATAACCAACCTTCCCTCAAGATCACAGTGCGAGTCCCATGCTTTGAAGGGTATAGTGTCATCATCATAATTGTAGGGCCTCTCCTTCTTGTACCCTCCAGTTATGCTGATACCAAAGTCGTCCATCTGCTGCCTCTCAATGTTACAGGTTCCATTCTCCCTAAGTGCATCTCCTGCAGTAAGACAAATGTTACTTGTAAAAAATGCAAGCATTGGCACCCCCCTCCTCTTTGTAACATCCATGAACCCATTCACATTACATGAAAGTACCCTTATGTCAAGGTTGTTTTCCTTTTGCATCTCAGCAGTCTCACTATCTTGTTTTTCTCCTTGACATAACCCCAAAGGATAGCTGCATAAACAGAGACACTGAGTACCATCCTGAGCACCTGCAAGCTCAATAACATAAAAAACAAGAACAACAGGTCAAAAGTGATAAAACTGTTTACAGTTCTTAAAGGGAAACTAATATTCAGCTTCCATGCAAATATGCCTGTGCTATTACCAAAATTTAGTTGAATAGTGACTGTTAAACTACTGTTGCATTAACAAGAGACCTGCTGCCCCCCAAGCTGTTCAGAAACAGCACATTTCTATAGGGAGAATTGGGTTACATATCTCGCTTTCTGGACTAGTTGCTCAATGTGAAAGAGTTTTCCTTAAAATAGTCACTCAAGTCCAACTGCACAATTGTTGTGTATGTTAAGGGTTCATTAAAAGCTGGGGACATGCCCCATGACCCATTGATTCTTCCAAGTAACAGATAAAATAGTACAAGCCCAATAAAAAAAAGAGTTCTCCAGCTTACCACTGACAACTTTATGCCCCTGCCTTCAGACCCCTCCAACTTGTATTCAGTTTAAAACATCCTCTACTATATCTCCTGAGTAAGCATGAATCAGACTTTCCCCAATGGCTTGTTTAAAATGGGAAAGTGTTTGTCTCTTTGTGGTGTCTCCTTGTGTCTACACACAAGTATTGCACTCTGCCTATTTCTTCTGACACCTGATTCCAAAAGTCATACTTGCCCTGGCAAGTCTGTTCTTCTGTCACCCAAAAACATTAAGGCATCTTGTGGAGAAAGAAAATCTTAATTCCCCCGAAAGCAGCATCCTTAAATTGGCCAGATACAACAGTTAAAAATTTATTTTTTCTTGTCTGCATATTTTTAGAACTGGGTAAAATGCAGCCTGTTTCTGAGAGGTGACTGTTGAATAACCATTCTGTAAGAATACCTTCTTGTCACCATCTTTACACACCTACCCCCATTCCCAAATGTTAGAAAGGAATGCTTGTTTCAGTGCAAAGGCCTCCAGGTGTATGTCTGCCTACTATCCTCCCTGTTTGCAGAGTGTTCCCAAAGTTCTATGCACACCTTGTATTTTAATTAAATCCTTTCCCTTACTGGACCATTCTGTCAGAGAATTCTGAACAAATTTTACACAATTATAACCTTCAGGTTTGTTTGGTATTCCAATTAACCTGAGATTCCTCCTTCTAGCTCTGTCTTCTGCATCAGCTTGTCTATCAACTACTTATTCCATTTTCGATTCAAGGTCAGCTATCCTTTCTTTCAAGGAAACATTCTCTTTTTACAAGGCCAAAATCTCATCTGAGTATGCAGAGAGTGCATTATCGATTTCTCCCCTGTGCTTTACAGTGGATTCTATAAATGAGTCCATCTTTGAGTTAACTTTTTGTAACTCCATTAAGATTTGCTGGAAAGCAGGATTTGGAGCAGGACTGGTCGATTCTGGAGATTCATTATGCAGACTTTCACAATCCATTTCTTTTTGGCTGGTGGATTTGGTGTTTGCAGCTACTTGTCCCGAATCCTGCTTCTTCTTCTTTTCAAGTTTACCTTTTTTGAACAAATGTAAAACACAGTGGTTCTAGAGATGTACTCTTTGTTTTCACTGGTATAGATGCCATTTCTCCCTCATAAACATAAACCCATCATGAGAAGAGCTTTTCCACACTTCTAGCAGCTATTCTGCCATACTGGAAGTCCCAACTGCAACAATGCTTTAAAGCAAATCCAAGCAACATTAAACTGTTATCAGGGTGTGGGGATAACACTTGTTTCCCCAAATAGACCACATTTTCTTCCTTACAGGCCAGTGCAGAGTCCAAAAAATATACCTCTGCAGAGTCCAAAAAATATACCTCAATGAGCCAGTAAAACTGAATTACTGACTTAAATTTGAGTTGTATCATTCAGCTGATTTTAAAATTTTTACTGTCTGGGGACCACTTAGACAAGGGGCAAACTGTACATCAATACCCTGATTGGAGAACGAGCGTTCTCCAGCAAGGTATTAATGTACAAGTAATGCCCACTGAAAGGAATGACTCCACTGATTCACGGCAGCTTATCAAGCCCCCATGGAGCTTGGACTGAAAAAAAGAATGTCCGCCATTATTTTACACCCACTAAGCAGTGTTTTGCTGTTTAGCGAGTGTAAAATATAAAAAAACAAGACAAAAAGGTACGTGTGTATGTATGTGTTTATGTCTGAGTGTTGGCATATATGTCAGTGAGAGTGAGTGAGCCGTTATTTTACACTCGCTAATCAGCCCTTTTACTGCTTAGCAAGTATAAAATAAAAAGAGCAAAAAAAGAAAATGCAGCGTGTGTGTTTGAGAGTTTATACACGCATGTAAGTGAGAGAGAGATAGAGAGCGATCATGTGTGTGTGCTTCTGTCTGCCTGTATGTGTGAATGGGCACATGAAAGCAGAGAGGTTGTTTTTGTGTGCAGGTGTGTGTGTGTGTGTGTGTGTGTGTGTGTGTGTGTGTGTGTGTGTGTGTGTGTGTGTGTGAATTTATGTGTGTATGTGAGAGAGAATGAGAGACAGAAAGAGTGAGATAGAAAGCGAAAGTGATGTGTGAGTGAATGCATGTGCGCAAGCAGAGGAGACTGCCTGTGAGAGGGATTGAGAGAAAGTGAGACTGAATGTGTGTATGAAATCAGCTGGAGACTGAGAGATTGAGAAAGAGGGTGAGACAGATCTGGTGTGATTGAATGCGTGCATGAAAGCAGAAGACTGTGTGTGTGTGTGTGTGTGTGTGTGTGTATATGTATGTGTGTGAAAGCAGAAGAGACCGTATATGTGTGTATGGGAGAGAGAATGGGCTGTATGTAAAATTGTTGTGTTTCACTTGCTTATGTTTTTAAGCTCTA
>NC_056728.1:1688408191-1688438556 GCF_019279795.1 Protopterus annectens
GGGGGCCCAAAATGTCCACAAATTTTAAATTTGTTAAAATTGGGGTATTCCTCCACCCACGAAACAAAAAACCCAATAAAAAGCCACTGTGAGCATGATGCTCATGGATATGTGCACACATGCAACAATGTGTGGGATGTGCTTGGGGGTTGCATTCCCAGACCGGGCACTCACCATGCTTTGGAACAAGATTCCTATATACATCACGCATGGACACTCAGTAGCAGTGTCCGTGTGATACCTCGGTTGGTGGATGGTGGACACATATGCCAGGAATCACTGCAGTGGCTGTACTGTGCAGAGATGCAGGTTACACATGGCTCTTCTGTTCACAGGACACTACCCTAGAGAGGTGCCACTGGTGTGACCACTGTAGTTGTTGTTACACATAGCCTTGCCAGACTGCATGGTACCCCACTATGAACCTGTGGAGCTATTACATGTCCGTTGTGCATGGTTACTGGAATAGCCCTTCCATTTAGATGAGCTGTCATGCTATTACAATGTCCCATGACTACAGGCCATATGTATCCTGTTATTGTACACGCCAATCATGTTCTTGTTTGTCTGTCACATCTCTTCTGCTATTCTAGTATGGAAGTAATGTTTGCGTCCTTTGCATATGAACAGAGTGGACTACATTACTTATTTCATCATAACTGATTATACATTCATTAATTACATACTACTGGCAACACTATATGATACCCTTGGTATGCATCATATGCCTGTTCTCCTGTGTAGCATATCTGATGTATCAATCTACTATACGACACATTACACATATTTTACATGGTATCCCATAATGCAAAGCATACTTGCACAGCTGGACCACCTTAGACATGTCATTGTCATTATCTGCCCATACACATGCATACTGTTACAATATATCCACATATACTATCCACTGCTATGGCACGTACTGGTTGGACATACCCTGCCACTGACGGCGGGTCGTATGCCATTGTTCTGTTTAAAGCCGTCATGTTGCATCCTTTGTGGTATCTGTGCTGTTTACCTTGTGACCCACTGCTGGACACACAACTTCCTACTAGCGTTAGTATGATCAGCGAGACGTCACTACAGAAATACCATTTCCCACTTTATGCATTGCGGACACTGTTAATTACTGAAAAACTTGTATGGTTCCGGTAATTCATCTCTAGCTCACTCTTCTGTATACTCTGTCAACTGTTTTATGGTATGGGCATACGGTTTGCATATCTGGCAAGTCAAGCTTATACACGTCGATACCTGCCACATGTGGTTAACTGCCACCAGTAGGTGTTCCTGTGTGACTAATTACGTGCACATCAGCTGTGCAGATACTCCATTCGCCAATTACGCGGCAACAGTGGGATATAATTGAATTCTCCACCTGGGCGTTGGCTATTTGCCCTGCCTTTGGGGAGACAGCCTGTATTGTGTTTTGTTGTGTGTAATTGCAACCGCTATGTGTAGAGCTAAGTGTAGTTTGGAGTCATGTCCCCCGTGGATTGTGTGTGACGGCTTGAGTATATGGTTCTACATGTGACTGTACCTGTCATCGCACCCGTCTGATAACGGAATATTGCAGACAACACCTGTAACATTGCCGTTTGTTCCAGTATACTACGGACACAATTTGGCATGGCACCTTTAAATGTGTAAGAATGTTAACGGTTCAGCTGATGTAATTGACTAACTGGATGTTTGTGCTGTGATTACGGGCTGTATTGCTATTGTTTCCAGTGTGGGGGATGTCGGCGGGTGTACTTAGCATATACGGTTCTGTGGGCCTTGCATTTCTATGTAGTCCATATATATTTATGTGGGCTCCTTTCATAATTAACGTGCTATCATTTAGTAGACATCTGTTACGGGGGTTTATTTTGGGCCGTTGTTAATTGGTTTCTATATGGTATGCAGGTGAGGTTGATACTTCCATACCTCTGAATGTACGGCGATATGTGCAGGGTTATTTCTAAATGACCACTATCCTGTGTATGTGTGTCCCAGATATTTGCAGTCATTGCAGTGGTGTTGGTGTCAGAACCTCTGTGGCATGGCTTGCCACCCTTTCCTATGGCCATAGTTGGACACTTGCGGGTCACACAGTGGTGTTTACAGGCTGACATATAGCTACGGTCTGTACACAGGTTAGCACATAGTTTTATCCTCATTACATACCTATTTGTATTGGACCTTGCCTACTTATCAGTTTGCAGGTAACATTTCCGTTTCTTACATACAGGCATGATTATTTCCTGCAACTATTGCATAATATTTGGGACATACTAATGTCCTACACTCTCAGACAGTTGCCCTTTGTACTGTTTCATGTCAGGACACACATTCCCAGGGAGGGGCTGTCCCTCACAATGTGGGACAGGTGTTTACCGCATGCCTACGGCTAGCTATACCCACACCTACCGTAATCATCTACCTCCGAGTTAGCACCTAACGACACACGATGCGGACACACACACACACATTACAGTCACACAGAAACACACATGGAACCCTCAACAGACACATACACAGGCTACATCACTCACAAATACAGTTGTACATGGTACATACGTGGTCCGCACCGCCGGCAGCAGTGGCTACATGTCCTTACTATCATCATATTGCTCGTGGTTCTAATGTTTCAGTACTGTGTTCTTTCTGTCTTTTGGCCTCTTGGTTACGCGTGTCGGTGTGTGACACATTCCATAGTTGGCAGTATCCTATTTATTAGTACCTCCAAGGTGTTTTGACTGTCGTTGACCTATCTATATATTTGCTGATGTCAGTGACTCCTTATATATCGACATATATATCACTATCGCCCTTTCTATCTGTTTTATATGTGTGTAGATATATATATATATATATATATATATATATATATATATATATATATATATATATATATATATATATATATATATGTATATATATATATATATATATATATATATATATATATTGTATATATATATATATATATATATATATATATATATATATATATATATATATATATATATATATATATATATATATATATATATATATATATATATATATATATATATATATATATATATATATATATATGTATATATATATCTATATATATATCTCTATCTATATATATATATATATATATATATATATATATATATGTGTCTATATATATATATATATATATATATATATATATATATATATATATATATATATATATATACACATATCTCTGACAGGGGTGGTGACAGGCATGCTACAACTTTCATTGTGTGTTTTTTGGTGTATACTGTTTCCTGGACTCCGCATGTTTGTGTCTGTACCTGTCACATTACACACCTGCCATAGGTTAGGATTACCACCCGTCCCACTTTGCGAGGGTCAGTCCCTCTTTGTGCTGCTGTGTCATGCAAAATATTTGTGAACATAGCAAATGTCCTGCGACTTTGGGGCACACATATTCCCTATGGTTTATGTAATTGTTGCATACAACACTTATTCTGTATCAGACCCACCTACATGTTACAGGACATGGAACACGTACTTACGAACATTACTAGAATATGCTTTTTATCTATGCACAACACTGATGTTCTGGTTTTCGTACTGGCCAGGTGTATGTGTCATCCTGCAGACATCTGGTGTATGTCTCACATTGGTCATTTGAAATGTGACAACCCTAACGTACGTACATCTTGGCTAGCAATAGTGTTGGGTGATTGTATACATGATTGCCTGTTCCACCCCTGGCAGTGGTCGTTTTACCCTTCAGGGCAGGTGCTATTTGTTCAGGGGTGACTAATGCTGGTTTCACCTGTTCTGTACATCACTGACCGTGATCTGCGCAGTGGTTGGCTAAGCTTAGCCCTGTTTCGCTCATATCCGTAGTGCCATATGTAAACATTGCTTACCAGCAGTGGGGAACGCATATTCCCGCTAACATGTGCTACTCATATTCTGATGACCTGCATCTGGAATGCATTACCTGTGCCGTCGGGATTACATTACATCCCTTGCAGGATGTGGGACCGGGAACATGCACGACGGACACTGCATATACCACTTGGACATCTGGGGGTTGTACACGTATTATGTCAATTTGTATGTGGAGTACACTACAGCAGTTACTCCACACTGCACCCACATGGATACCTCTGTTACTTTCCATATTGATGGGTCCGGTTAATGGTATGTCCATGTGATGTTTACTAGATGTACTCCGGCACTGGGTATGTATATCACAATGCGCTACACCTGATAATGTGCTACACCTTCCTACGACCGTGGGTGCAGCATGCTGGGGTGATGAATACCTGTCATGGGTACATACCCTGCATTGACACAACATCCATCATTACATTCTGTGGAGCCCCTCATTAACGCAGTGGGGAATCCGTGCTGAGTGTGTGTAGGACAGTGCTTACACACATGTGCTCCCGCGATTGCCTCTGCTCCAGTCAGTGACAGTTGCTTACTTGTGGCAATGGGGGACACTGTTTGCCCCGTTTGGTGTTTTGCCTCTGATACTCGGACGTGTACCTACCGATGTACCTGAGGACCTATACACACAGCACCTTCATATGCTGATAGGCGCATCTAATGTTCAGGTGTTCACATTCCATGTTCCAATGGCTGTTGCATGTACAATGTTTGAGGGCTGCTTATGTAGGATGCCACAGTGGGCCACCTATACATCACAATTTACAGGTGGTCGTGTTTGTGTGCCATCCATTTTACTGTGTGTGCAGGTGGAGAGGGGTGTCAGTCCGTGGGAGCCTACACTGTCAGGGTATGTGCTATACGTTCCCTCTTTGCCAAGGCGTAGGCATTTTGGGCACGCCTCCGTCTGCCTACTTGGGCTGGCACAGTGTGTCCGTGGTCTGGATCCCACTGTGCCTGTGTTGGCATTGGCAATTGTGGTGGGCTGTGAGGCCCTCCCCCATGTTGACCCTGCTGCAGCTGTTTCGCAGAATCATATTATGTAGCATGGCACATACTATGAAGATGTGGGCACACGTGCCTGGAGAGTACTACAAGGCTCCACCGGATGTGTCCAAGCACCGGAACCATGATTTCAGCATCCAGAACACACGCTCTATGATGATTCTGGTTTGTGCATGTGCCTCATTATGGAGTTCTTGCATTGGTGTGTGTGCATTTCTGATAGGGGTCATCATCCATGGCTCCAGTGCATAGCCAGCATCCCCCACAAGGTGGCCTTGTGGGATGCCCCCCCTGACAAATACCTGATACAGCTGTGAGGCATGCCAGATATGGGAGTCGTGGTAGCTTCCAGGGCTGCCAGCACACACATCCATGATAATGCCCTGGGCATTGCACATGACCTGGCAGTTAATGGAGTGGAATCCCTTATGGTTTATGTAGTGCCTACCTTGCTCACTGGGTGGTGACTTGATATGTATGTGCGTGCAGTCTGTCGCACTCAGTACCTCCTGGTATTTTGCCACATGCTGGAAGTGACGCATATTGTTGGCCAACTCCTCCTGAGTTCGGGGGAAGTATATGTGCTCATTGGCATGTGGTAACATGGCATCCAGGAACTGGTGTAGTACCCTGGATGCTAATGCCTGTGAGATTCCCATTATATCTCCAGTTGGCCTTTGAAAGGTACCTGTGGCTAGTATTCGCAAGCTTACACATACCTTTGTGTCCACTGGGATGGGTTCCCCTCTGTTGTTTCTGGTTCTCAGGCGTGGCCGGCACAGCTCTACTATTTGCTGTAAGATGTCCCTGTCCACCCTGTAATGCTCTACTATCTCCAGATCATGTAGCCTCTGGTAGGTTACCCTTGGTCTGAACACTCTTCTCCTCCTCCGAGGCCTATGGTGGTTGTCAGCATCATCCTCCACACCACCGTCGGTCTGTAACACATGCTGATAAATCACAGCTATGGCAGCTCCCAACATGTACATTTTAAAAGTTCCCTGTCTGTTTACACCTATGGTGCAGTGTTTGGGAATACACAGGTGTGTGTTGGGTGCTTTCCCACTTTATACTGTTTTGCTGTGAACACTGATGATGTCATAGGGTGTGCATGTACGATCGTGGCTACAGGGTATCTTCTGTGTTTTATTACCGGGACTACTATTGTGCTGCCTTTGGTGTTGCATTACATTTGGCTGCCATGAATTACCTCCTGCCCTTCACTTTACATTTGTGCACGTTACACATACCATTTTCCGGCATGCATCCAGCAGCCTGCTTTCATTTGTACTTTCCTAGACCTGGCTTATCTTGCGTGATGTGTTCTATTGCCAGTCTACTGTGGGTATGCTTTGCTCTACTATGACAGTTCTCCTATCTTTGATTTACAAGTCCTCCCCTCCTTTCTTTGCAATCCTATGCCTCCATTATCCTGTTTTGCAGGTTTCTGTAAGCAGGCTTGTCTACTGCCGTCGATTTTCCGCCGTGAGTTGATTGATGTTAATTGATGAGTAGTACGCCAATTACCCTACTTCAGCATTTCCTTCTTTTCTAACCCTCACCTTCCTGTTTGTGCTATTTTTCGCGGCGTGTGCATCCGCTTACCAGGTTTCGGGCACTTTTTCATCCCCGTACGCATGCACTTTTGGGTACCATGTGTGCTGTCAGCTAAACTATTCTATACCTTCCTCCCCACCCCTGTCCTGCAGCTTTGCTTAGCAATGGTCAGGCCAGATTTGCATTGCTCCAATGTGCTTACTGATACGGTGGCACACCCCTCTGCTGATGTCATGTATCTCCTCTCACACACTCCTCGGTGTTATAGTGCTGCGCCGTCTGGTACATCCTTCATCTGGCGGAACATTTGCGATTCAGTATTGCCTGCCTCATTTGCATGGCATTGACTACTAATTCATAGTTAGAGCGCCGAACACTGTCGCGGGCCCTTAGCAACCCTTGTGCCTTGCTTGTGGTGTACCATGCCTACCATTGCATATTATGGTGAAATCCTGATTTGTCTTACACTGCGATTTTATGACATTTGTTTATATTTTCTTTGTATTCCTGTTTGCGCACACATGCCCTGCGGTTGTACTGTGCATTACTGTGGACATGACATTAAATGTTATTTTTTAGGTGTTGTGCATCTTTTCTTCTGCCATTGGCTGTGTATTTAACCATTGGCATATGTTAACTTTGTAATACATGAGTCTGGTCTGCTTCCATAGCTCTGATGTTCTGTCTGGGAAAATGTAAACCGTGTTTTTTGGTTTACATTTCCATGGGCTTGCACTACGCCTGCAGCACTTCATGAATCATTGTATGCTTTCATTAGCATGGTGTGACACTGTGCATGGGATGATTTTCATACCTATGCCGAAGGCTGCGCAGCTCTGGCGTACACCGGTAGTGCACGTGGAAGTGGTTCATCCCTGAATCACTTGGCGGACATATTTGGCATTATACCGCCTACGCTACGCCTGTGCCTGGCGCAAGCTTCATGAATCCCAGGGTCTGTATCCAATGGCCTGTGTTCTGCCCAGCAACAAAATAAACAGCCTCTGCAAGGTTCGAATTCAGGACCATACACACCATGCACAAAGTGATTTACCACTAAGACATGCTAAATATACATAAATTTGATGTTATTAGAAACATAACATCCAGCCCAGTCATGCAACAGTACAGAGAATGTATACTAACATCTAGATGTATGTGTGTTTGTAAATATATTAATATCTAAACAGATACAACATAACTATATATCTAGTTTATATATATATATATATTTATATATATATATATATATATATATATATATATATATATATATATATATATATATATATATATATATATATATATATATACATATATATATATAAATATTCAAATATATATATATATATATATATATATATAATTCTGTATGAACATATATACATGCAAATGCCAACATCTAGACATATATATGTCAACACCTTTATGTCCCCATATACACAACAAGTTACATATATGTACCCAGATATATATCTCCATAGGTATATACGGACAAAGTTATAAATATGTAAGCAAATATATATACCTATATAGGTATATATGGCCATACATCTGTAGATAGCAATGATAGATTCACAGAAACATATATGACCACATGCACTGTTAATGGGGTAGAGAGACCCCAAACAATATATGTCTTGTATGAATTGGCATACCCCCCCACAGCCAAATAGGTCCACCCTCCAATACACTACCAAGTTTACTTTATTTTAATCATGTTATTTAAATAGGGATTTAAATTATTATTCCTATGTTTCACTATTTATATCTCATTCCCCGCTCCCCCATCCACTAGGTGAGCCGATCAGTACAGGCCCATCCAACCCAGCCTCTCCCAAATTCATATTTTCTATACCCACAGTCCCCCCCACTGCACACATGCAGCCACCATCCCTTCTCTGGTTACCGACCCATAGCAACCATACCACCATACTTTGCCCACCATCCACTCCTCCTCCCATCGGGACACATCTTGTACATTGTCCCAACTCAAGTATCTTCGGTCTTCAACACGCTGTACTCCATGCACATATGAACACAGCCATGCTTACCTTTGCAGACATGAGGTTACCGCAAAGAATAACACCTAAATTTTTGGGTTGTCCTGCATGGGACGAATGTATTCCTGGTAATAATATTAGTCTTCACGGGTGATTTTGTTTAAACCAATGGTTTTATTTTTAGGTATTGCAAAGCATATGTGGTACACAAGGTTACCCGGTATGCAGACGATACTTAATAGGAACGTCTAATTCAGATATACGGGAACCACACGACCCTGGTATACACATAGCGCTACAGGTTCCCCTCCTGATAACTAAAGTATTGTCTAATGAAGATGCACCGCTTTAAAGTGCCTTAATCACTCTGTATCCAACGGCCCATGTTTTGCCCAGCAACAAAATAAACAGCATCTGCAAAGCTCGAACCCAGGACCTGCCCACCATACACAAAGAGATTTCCCACTAAGCCATGACAGATATACATAAATCTGGTGTTTTCAGAAACATATCATCCAGCCCAGTCATGCAACAGTACAGAGAATGTATACCAACATGTAGATGTATCTGCGTGTAAATATATTATCTATACAGATACAACATATCTAAACATGTAGATATATATATATATATATATATATATATATATATATATATATATATACATATATATATGTTTAGATAGATATATATAAATATGTTTGTATATATATATATATATTTATATAAATATAAAAATATAAATGTATATATATGTTTAAATATATATATATGTTTGTATATATATATATATGTTTATATATATATATGTATATATATATATATGAACATATATATATATAAATATATATGAACATATATATATAAATATATATGAACATATATACATGCAAATGCCTACATAGACACATATATATGTCTACACCTATATGTCTATATACACAGCAAGCTACATATATGTACGCAGATATATATCTATGTAGGTATATAGGGACATGGTCATATATATGTAAGCAGATATGTAAATATATCTATATATTTATATATATATATATATATATATATATATATATATATATATATATATATATATATATATATACATAGGTATATGTGGCCATACATCTGTAGATAGCAATGGTAGATTGACACAATCAAATATGTCCACATGCACTGGTAATGGGGGTGAGAAGCCCCAAACAATATACGTCTTGTATGAATAGGCACACCCCCCCACAGCCAAACACATCCGCCCTGCAATACACTACTAAGTGTTGCAGATCCCATAACCAGGACCTGACATGACATGGCCACAAGATGTTAACAGTACTTCATCCCACCTGTATGATGTCAGGCTGTTATTGGTAACATATCATGCAGTACAGTCCGGCTCCCATAGGAAATGTAAAATATGGAAGCTATCAACATCCCCAGGATACATATACACAAACACATATATGCAGATACAGATATATATATATATATATATATATATATATATATATATATATATATATATATATATATATATATATATATATATATATATATATATATATATATATATATATATATATATATATATATATATATATATATATATTTACATATATATATATGGGTCTCACTAATGCCCGGCGACGATTCCCGACAGGATATTCACCGACGCGAGATGACCGACAGGTAAGTTTACCGACAGGGTTATTTGCCGACAGCGGAAAGACCGACAAGGAGTGTGCGATCGCGACCGGTAAGTGTGACGGTGACGGAGTTAGGAGCGGTCAGGTAAGTGCTCGAGATTGTGGGATGTCGGGTTAGGCTGTGGGAAAGGTGAGTGTGTGTTTGTGTCGAGGTATGGTACGGGTAAGGTAAGTGTGTGTTAGTGAGGGACTGTAGTTTAGGGACGGGTTAAGTGAGTTAGGGTTAGGGTGCAGGTAGGTGATGTGTGTTAGTGTCGGAGCTTGGGCTAGTGGTGGGTTAAGTGAGTTAGGTTAGGGTGCAGGTAGGTGATGTGTGTGTTAGTGTCGGAGCTTGGGCTAGTGGTGGGTTAAGTGAGTTAGGGTTAGGGTGCAGGTAGGTGATGTGTGCGTTAGTGTCGGAGCTTGGGCTAGTGGTGGGTTAAGTGAGTTAGGGTTAGGGTGCAGGTAGGTGATGTGTGCGATAGTGTCGGACCTTAGGGTTAGGGTTTGGGTCAGGGCTAGTGTGTATGCTATGTAGTGTAGTGTGTTGTTTACTTCCCGTGTGTCGGTGTACTGATGTTCGGTGTTTTGCGTTGTCGGGTTTGTGTGATGTCGGTCATTTGGTGTCGGTGAGTTTTGTGTTGGGGAATCGTCGTTTCGGGCATTAGTCGTAGACCCATATATATATATATATATATATATATATATATAAACCAAAGAACAGAAATGATGCACGGAACCAAATGGTGCTCGGGCTGCATACACAAAGTCCACAAATAATCCCAGCACTCGAAATAAATCACAAGGTCAGCATAAAGTGAAAAGTAGTTTATTTGGACCACAGCCCAACAACACAAACCGGTGGCCGGTTTGTGTTGTTTGGCTGTGGTTGTCCAAATAAACTACTTTTCACTTTATGCTGACCTTGTGATTTATTTCGAGTGCTGGGATTATTTGTGGACTTTATATATATATATATATATATATACGCACATGTGACTACACACACATACACACGCAGAGATGTGTACAGTATGATACATATGTAGAAGGTGCACAAAATATGTAACAACCACTATCCATACAGTTCACACCCGAACAACTGGACACTGTATGGGCCAACCATACAACTGACAATCACTGCCTGCAACATATACCTACAGAGAGGTCATAGGAACAAACCCCACACACAGGTGTGCAGAAATGGAAAACCTTTATATGTGTACTATTACAGTTCTATATACTATTGCTACTGTAATTGGGATTGTCTTCACAGACATGATGTGTGTGGGTGGTCACATCTGCTTTCCACATTTGTGCCATTGGCTACTGACAGATATCCTTAGGACATCATAGGGAAGTACTGCTGCTAGCACGTACCACCCCTGTTGACTGCAACAGAGATATTGGCCAATATGTGTGGACATTTGGCACACTCTGTACAGTCCAGAAGTATACATAGAACCCCTTAGTGCAAAACATGTGTACCATGCCTGACAATATGGATGTTAACAGCCATGTAGATGGGTATAACACATAACAACTGGTATAAATATGCCATCATAGGTTATGCAGTCACACACTCCTTTCTGGCCTGACACATAATAACTGCTGGTAGGGGGGTGCCATGGCCACATATGACCCAATAGATATTGACATACATTTGCACAGCATCCCACTGCTCTGTCTGACATACATGACTGTTAAGGGAGGACCGTCAGCAATACATCTAGCAAGTATCTGCACATGACATCTCACTGGGTAAGTACAGTAAGCTGCTAGGCATGTAACAATGCATTGTACAGGCTACAGGCAGACTGGCTCGACACTGGCCTACATCTCCTATGGAGAAATGCACATGTACCTGCATATATAGCAGGCTTTACAGACATGTTACAGCACAGGCTAAGATACACATGTGTGACAGTGCATAACCACAACCAATGAGAACACAGCCACAGCCACATATGGCAAACTAGCATAATATTATACTATATGGTCTATCTGTTCAACACCTTCCTCATATGTGCCACTCACACACTAACCCTACATATACTGGGCCGTTACACAGTTTGGTCTGATGGCTGGCTGTGGTATGGAACATGTGTGTGTCTGGCCCTACAAACATGTAATCCAATACGGTAACATACAATGGAGCAGCATGTAACATCAGATAGGACGGGACCTAGGAAGATGACAACTACCACAGGCTGTACACAGGCCAAGGTACATATTAACAATACACACACTGTCGACATTCACCATAACTATGCAGACCTCAGTACTCTACAAACAACCACAGTATGTCTAGGTTATATCATCAAATATAGCTGCTGCTGTACATAACATGTGTAGCAGTCTGATATCTCACTGGCTTGTTATCAGATATGATGACACTAATTATGGTGTACAGCACATATGCACCTCTTACTGCATGACATATGTACAAAGGTTGACTGTGTTGAGGCTGGAAGCACATACACAGGGCCAATACTGGCACATTGCTGTGATAACAGCATACATTTACTGTTGTAACAGGGTTTGTTGCAACATATGTCCTATGAGGCATATGAAGTAAGTAACTGTCATGGCTTACACCATCTACAGACTGCAGTCCTCACACTACCTTCTGCAGTTCACAGATAGATGTTCTGTGGGTAACACATGACTCCAAAGACAGCACAAATTCCCAGTCTGCAGGTGACCCTGCAGATGGGGAGTTCTCATATACATACAACTGACATGGCAAGTATTAATACATGTAGGACAGACATATCCGCACACACCCTGTTAAACCAACATTGCTCCGAATGCAGTATAGCAGCACTTACAGTCTGTAGTCAGGTCGGGCACATCCCCCTCCTGTGTGTTGGCCTGTTTTCATGGTGTATGTTGTCAGAGGTAAATCCCCACTCCATCTGAGATGCTGTTTGCCAAACAACAGAATGAGTTCTTGCTCACAATGACTGAAAATGACCAAAAACAAACATGATGTTACTAGATATTGGAGTATGTTTCCATGCCATTGGCTATGGGAAAGTTACCACAGCTGTTCCACATGCAATCAGCTAGGGGAGGGCTGCAATTTGTGTAGAGGCATTCAGCTGATCATGAGCATTACCTAAAATACACATGCTACTGCGTAAGAAAAGCAGGTATAGGTCTCCACATCCACCAGTGAGGGAGTGAGGGAGGCAGAAAGAGGCACCAGCAAGTCAGGGAGTGAGAGTAAAACCTAAGCACGTTTGTCTCACACACCTACCAGCATAGGGTAGCAAACCCCTGATGACTATGTACTGCTATCACAGTCTTATGTAGTTGTTGGATGTTGCCACATAGGTTACCTGTTGTGGAGTCCGCAGAATATAGATGTGATGGTGAGTGACATCTGCAACAGGGATATGGTAGCTATATGGTAGGTCATGTACACAGGCCTGCCCAGATGAACAGGTGCCAGGGTCAACACAGCCACACTCTCATAGGAATGCACACACATTGACACACCTGGCAGGGCCAGGGATACAGCTCAACACTAGTGAGATTGCCACAACACATTATTGTGCAGGTATCACATGCACCACACGCGTCATACGGAGGTTATATGGGCAAAGGGTATGGGTAGGTGTCTGACAATCAGACAGCATGCGTCAGTATGCCACTGGGGGTTGTAGTGAGTGTGGATGTGACCATACGCATCATACAACACACACACAAACACATAAGGTGCCAGTACTGACATGCATGGGTGCATTTCTGCATGGGTATGTAGTGGTTGACTGTGGCAGACAGCTATACAAGACTAGGTGATGGGCATACCTTGGCATCAGGCCACATGACAATTGTCTGCATTGTGGCTCAGGCCTGTGGTTTCTGCATTTGCCCACACAGGTGGGTATTGTATCCACCATCCAGTCACCTGGCTGGATATTGCATGTGGCCAATGCTGTGCATCACCTGCCATGTATGTGTTCCAAGTCCATGACATGGACAGTGTCTGGGATGTGTGCACCTCCCACATGCATGTACAGTGACATGTGGAACTGTCCCTGGGGTGTCTGGTCCATGCTGTGTACACAGATAATCATCAGATGTGCTAGTCATGGCCACCTGTGGCATCGGTGCCATCTGTCCATACAGGGCATGTTTTCAGGCATGGTATGTCCTTTGAGGGTCACATGTGATGGCACCACAGTTGTTGCAGGTGTCCAGTGGGGAACATGGGGAAGGTGCACTGTCTGCATGCATGTGATTTTTGGACAGATGGACAGGGTGTGATGCCCTCTGTAGGCCACTACAATCACTCCATAGTTGCTATCAGTCACCAATATGCAGTGTACTTCACACATATTGGCTGTTGCCTCGGCATGTGTGTGTGTGTGTGTGTGTGTGTGTGTGTGTGTGTGAGACATGGGTTGAGAGTGCTGTCTGGGTAATACTGGGTTTGCTAACTGTGATTGCCTGGCTGTGATGTCATGTGTATGGGTATGGATTTGCACCCCAGCCTCTCAGCTATTTCACATCTGGTATCCCTGTACAGTGGGCATTGTGATATACGGCCACCATAAAAGACATTTACAAAACCCACCCCGCATTGGGCCCAGGTGTCACAAACTCATACCCACCTCCACACAGGATACAAGTTAAAAACACAAACACACAGCATGTCTGGGAGTTGAAACCCTACAACCTAGTTTAGTACACTACAGCTCTACACAGTTGTAGTACGCACCATGGAGATTATTGGAGTACTCCTTCCCCGAAGGTGTATTTCACATTGGATGACATCAGCAGGACTGCCAACATAGACCATTGGATATTTACTGAATGTGACTAGCCTAAAATGCATTGCTCCCCACATGGACAATGGAACACACACAACTGACATGCATGGTAATAGAACCCCAGAAAGACATCTATATCACATGACAGCAGTATGCAATTATAGAATGTGCTAGGGAAATTACTGAGCTATAGTTTCCCAGAGGTGTATTTCTAGGTGGATGACATCAGCAGCCTTCCAAAGTAGAGCATTTCAGTTGTAGAGAGTGTGACCACACTAAAAAGCATTGTTTTCTACACAGACAGGGTCAGACAAACACACACACATTTGCCATGTCTGGCAGTAGAACAGCTACCTACCTAATTTACCATACTACAGCAGTATGCAGCTACAGGACGTGCTACGGAGATTAGTGGGCTACATTTTTCCGAGAGGTGTATTTCTAGGTGGATGACATCAGAAGCTTTGCCAAAGTAAAGCATACAAATTGTATGGAGTGTGACTACCCTCAAAACATCACTGTCTACACAGACAGGCACACACACTTGCCATGTCTGGGCGTAGAACAGCTACTTACCTAATTTTTCACACTACAGCAGTACACAGTTACAGGACACACTACCAAGATTACTGGACTACATACTTCCCTGAGATGTATTTCTAGGTGGATGACATCAGCAGCTTTGCCAAAATAGTGCATTTAAATTGTAGGGAGTGTGACTACCCTAAAAAGCATTGCTCTCTACTCAGATACACACGCACAGTTGTCAAGGCTTGGGTTAGAATTCCTGCCTAATTATTTTATCACACTACAGCAGTACACAGTTATGGGATGCACCACGGAGATTACTCGGATGCAACTTTTCCAGGCATGTATTTCTAGTGGATGACATCAGCAGCCTTACCAAAGTAGAGCATTGCAATTGTAGAATTGTTCTTTGCTCAGACAGACACGCATGCACAGTTGCCAAGACTGGAGTTAGAACTCCTACCTAACTAGTTTATCACACTATAGCAGTACACAGTTATGGGACATGCCACAGAGATCACTGGGTTACAACTCTCCCAAAGGTGTATTTCACAGTAGATTACCTCAGCAGGCTTGTCATAGTGGGGCTATGGGGAGGGAAGTGTGTGTGCCTGGCCCATAACCAATTCATCTAGGGGTTGACATGCCACATGCAGGTACAACATGGGTCATATTCCACACGTCTGTGTATACAGCTGCTAGCTGGCACGTGCACCACATACTCTGTAATGTTGACAGATACTGGTGGCTAGTATCTGCAGTGTGTGACATCAGACCCTTGTGTGGTTGTGGCCCTTTGGCTGTGTGCTGGGTGGGAGACCCTGGATGGCTCCTTGTCACAGTCACCCTCTTCCACACATCTATGTATGTCTACCTTTGTCTTATTATAGTGTGTTGTCCTTACATATATGCCTGTATTCCTAAACACTGTGTGTGCAAAGCATGTGTGGTGCATACTGAGGAGTGTCTGCACTAACATCTGCGTCTGCCAGATATGTCTGGTCTACTGGTGTTTGCAGACATGGCCTTCATATGTTTAAGTGTGTGAGAATGCCCAGTATGACCTTTCAGTATGTTGTTGACTGACATTGCCTTCATTACTCTTAGGTGTGTGAGCATACCTAGTGTGGCCATCTGTACTGAATGTGTGGCTCGGGTCCAGGTAGTTTGTACTGCATTGCTGACCTTTGTGTTGTACACCTGCAGGTAGCATGCTGTCTCTGCATGGTATCCATTGATCATTTGACATGGACTGTTACTACATTTCTGCATAGGAGGCGAGGGCACACCTGACTATTTCTACACAAGATTGGGGGGGGGGGGCACACCTGACTGTCACTATATTTCTACGTAGGATGGGGGGGCACATCTGACTATTTCTACATTTCTACACAGGATTGGGGGGGCACACCTAACTGTTACTATATTTTCTACGTAAGATGGGAGACAAACCTGACTATTTCTACATTTCTACACAGGATTGGGGGGGGCACACCTGACTGTTGCTATATTTATATGTAGGATGGGGTCACACCTGACGCTTGTACACTTTTGCTAGGACTGTACTGGTATGTTGGTTACTCCATTTCAGTCTGTAGTCTTACCTATCATGCTGGATAGAGGCATACCAGTGTACTACAGATCTTAGCTTTTAATTACCTACATATTAGTGTCTGTCTTCCTAGTCTTCAGAACTGACATCCCACTGCCTGACCTGCTGTAGTCTGTCTGTGTAGGCCTGGATGGGGGGGGGGGGTAACCCATAGCACAGCCTTTGTTTGTGTTTGTCTACACCTGTCCTGCTGCCCGTGACTGTTGTTGGGTATGTGACCCCCCCCCCGACTGGCATGTTTGAGTCACTTACCTTGTGGGTGCCCCAGTATTGAGGGTGGTACTGCAGGGCTGCCTATGTCAGATGCACATAGTACACTCCATACACATGGTTAGGCACAGGTATTGTAATGCTTGGAATCCCTTTTACTGTATGTGAGAGTCTGAGAGAGGTGTTATTCCCTGGGTCCCTCCAGTGTCAGTGTATGTGCTATGTGTTGCCTCTTTGTCAAGGCCAGGGCATACTGGGCACACCTCCATCTGCCTACTGGGGCAGGCTCAGGTTGTTCCTCCTCTGAGTTACTCAGTGCCTGTTCAGGCCTTGGCACTGATGGGGGGGGGGGGGTTGTGTGGCCCTGCCCCATGCTGTTCCTGCTGCAGCTGTTTCTGCAGGATCATATTGTGTAGCATGGCACATACAAGGACAATTTGGGTACATGTAGCTGGTGAGTGCTGCAAGGCTCTACCAGATGTGTCCAGTCACCAGAAGCATGAATTGAGCATCCCAAACACATGCTCTGTTATGATTCTTGTTTCTGCATGTGCCTCATTATGGAGTTCTTTTTCGTGTGTGTGTGCATTTCTGATGGTTGTCATCAGCCATGGCTCCAGTGCGTATCCAGCATCCCCCACTAGGTGACCATGTGAGATGTCCTCATTGGCAAATCTCTGGTACAGCTGCGTCAGATGCCAGATGTGGGAATAATGATAGCTTCCAGGGCAGCCAGCACACATATTCATTATTATGCCCTGGGCTTCACATATGACCTGGCAGTTGATGGAGGGGAAAGCACTTGCGGTTGATGTAGACCCTACCCCGCTCATCGGGTGGTGCTTTGATGCATATGTATGTGCAGTCTATTGCACCCACTACCTCAGGGTATTCTGCTATTTGGTGGAAGAGATGCATATTGCTCGCCAATGCCTCATGGGTGTTGGGGAAATATACATGCTCACCGACATGTGCTGACATGGCATCCAGGAACTGGTGGAGTACCCTGGATGCTGATGCCTGTATAATCCCATTCATATCCCAGTTGGCCTTTGGAAGGTACCTGTAGCTAGTATTCTTAGGCCTTCACATACCTTGGTATCCACTGGGATGGGTTCCCATCTGTTAGTTCTGTGTGTCAGGCGTGGCCAGCACGGCTCAACAATTTGCTGTAGGAAGTCCCTGTCCACCCTATAGCGCTCCATTATCTCCAGCTCATGTAGCCCCTGGTAGGTTACCTTGGGTCTGTACACTCTTCTCCATCTCCTCCCTGTGGGTTGGTCAGCAGCATTCACATCCTCACCACCCTCAGCCTTTTCCACAAGTTGTATGATTGCTATCGCAGCCCCTAGCATTTTGCTGTTGTGTGTATTAAAAGTTCCCCACTTGTTTACACCGATGGTGTAGAGTGTGGGAAAAATCAGAGAGAAAGGTGTTTGCTTAGTTTGTAGTAGTATTTCGGGCTGGGCTGGGCTGCTTCCTGTGTAATTGGCTGATTCTGATACATTTCACCTACCAGTTAAGCTAGTTCTCTTTGATTACCTTCCTACTGCTGTTTTCCCCTTCCCACTGCCTTCCTGTTTAAGCCCAAGTGTGCACCGCGCAAACAGAGTGCTCAAATGTGCACACTGCTGCTATTTCCAGGTTTAACCTCATTTTTCTTCCTGTAAATCCCAGTGCACGGTGTGCACACCCACTTAGGCTTTGTAAAGAAGGTTAAAAGGTTTAGACACACCCCCTAGCTTAGCTCTTCTAAGCTAGGAGCAAACCTGAGCCACGGGGCTTCAATCCTCTTACAGTATGCCTGACACACACCCCCATGATGTCACCCAACTCCTTGGCTTGCACCAGGCTATTCCTACTCTTACACTGTTGGGACCTGACTCACGTGCTGGGGAAAACTGGGATTCACTATCCTTCCCCTCATTTGCATAGGATTGCCTGCTAATGCATAGTTACATGTCTCACACTGAGCCTCTCCCCTTAGCAACCACTACTCACTGGCCAGATTGTCTTCTGCCTGACATTGACTTGCATGTCAGAATACTGATTTTAGTTAAAATGCTTATTTTAGGTTTATTTTATTATTGCTTACTACATGACATGCAACCTTTATTTGGAGCTGTCACAGCTCCGATTTGGATTTTGCAGAATTGTACTCGGTTACTAACAGAGTACATTTCTGCAGATTGCACTAGTCCTGCACGGAAGTTCGCAAGCTTCCTGGGATCACAAAATCACCTCATTTGCATGGATTTCTCCTGTAAATGGGGTGATTTGCATACAAGGGCTTAGTCCGTGCAGGATTAGTGCAGGAGCTCTTGTGCATGCCCCTGCAGGCTGTTCCTGGATCGCATGGCAGACATATTGCCTGCTAGAGCTCCTGCACTGATCCTAAACGCCATGCAGTGTATAGTAAATCCAGGGGTTTGTTTTAAATATCTGTATGGGACACTGTACAAGTTCAGGTATTTTAGTTTTTATAATAATTTATATTTTTATGTTCATCGATGTCCTTCATATATTTTCACCAAACCCTTCCCAATTTACTCATGCTTATTTTCTTAAAAGGTTTTCTTTTTGTTATTCCATACTCGAGTTTGACTGTTTTATAACTTGGAAACACTGATTTAATAATTTCTGATTCCATAGAAATTGTACATTTATTTGCATCCTATACTGTTATAAATATCATTAACCAATGGGTTGATATGATTAGAAAAACCCAAAGCTAGAGCTATCAAAATACACAGATCCCAATATGAATTTACATTTTCTGTCCCTCTGCTACAACCACTGGTGCTGAGGTGTGTATAGGCACTGTACCTATGTGAGGGGGTGGGGTGGCTAAAAGGGGGGTGTCAAATGTTGGTGCAGTGTCGGCCTCTGACAACCCCACCTGTTCCTCATCATTATCATCAACATCATTGGTGTCTGTATGGACACCTACATCAGATTGAGTGCAGGAGGGACCCTGACCCACCTTGACACCTGTGGGGGAAAACAATAACCACAATTTAAAACCTGTACAGCATTGCTTAACAGTACACACACAAACACACACACATACATACACACACATACATACACACACACACACATACATACACACACACACACACACACACACACACACACACACACACACACACACACACACACACACACAAATCTCCATACTACCTACCTGTCCATGGCTTTACAGACAGCCCCACATATATGTCCATGTGTTACCCCATCCTGCATCACGCTTATTAACATACACACATTGCTACCACTCATTAACATCACAGTCCTCTAAATGCCCACACACGTTCCCACAACACAAGGCCTGTTTCTACATTACCTGTCTGACCTGCATGTAGTTGAGTAACATGGACTCAATGCTGTCATTTGGTATGCACCCTCTGTATGGCATGATGTGCATGGCCCCTATATGTGTGGGCTACTATGTTGTACCCATAATAGCTCCCACTGGTGTGTCATGTGTATGTAATGCTCAGTACATGCTGGATATGCTGCTATGTCGGCCCATCATGTGTCAGCTGTAATATGTGGATATACTCCCTGGTGTTGACTATTACTTCCCCAATGCATCTGTAAAGCTGCAGACATGGGTTGTAGGTGACCTCTTCACTGACAGCAATATTAAGTGTGTACCTGGGGTCTACCTTCCCTCTCGATGCCTGATCCAAGCTACAGGCCATATTATACTATTTGCTGTCCTGTGAGTACATGACAGGTATTCCTGGTGTGCAATGTGGCACTCCATGCTCATGTACTGCACGGTCCCAAAGGGGGGTACAGCCATATGAACAACATCACAATCACACATGTGCATACATTGCCACACACACAAACACACACATGCACACATGCATCATACATGCATCTACCTCCCACCACTTTGCCAGAGTGACCCTGCAGGCAAACTAACTAACCACCAGGATGCACACACACATAAACACACACACACACACACACACACACACACACACACACACACACACACACACACACACATACAGGTGAGATTGCACAATGATCGTACACACAGTCCCCAATTACCCATCTGCCAACATGCAGAACATATGGTACAGAACAGCATGCAGTTCAGCTATGCTCATACCATGCTAGCAGCATCATACATGTGTATGATGCATGTGCTGTGACTAGGTGATGCCCCTTCCCCTGGATACCTCTGCACCCATGTACACATTATTGCTGTGCACCTGTTCTGCACCCTGCCATGTACTGTGCACCACAACTCACATGTGTCCAACCCATTGTGGAATGTGTAGTACCATGTCAGTTATGCCAGCTGTACCTCTCACAGCCCCTATGTGTTTCAGCAGCACATACCTAGGATGATATGTGGACTGTTGTCATTGGGGAATCCCAGATGCCTGATTTACAGCTGTCAACATCAACAGACCATGTATGGTTACTACAGAAATGCTTACACTGACAACCATCAGAGCATACCATGGCTATGGGGGTTGTACACAACTTTATTGCTTTTACACACACATCTGTGATCTGGCATGGGACCACAGTGCTGAAGATCTTAGCTGTACACACACCCAGTATTTAACATATGTCCTGTACATTCATATGCAGTGTCTACAGATTGTGTTATGTGTGCGGCTGCTGACCACAATGCATACACACCATGTGGGGATATGTGTACACACCCTTATCATGACGGTTTATCACACCTCTTGTCATGTGTACTACAGCAGTCATTGCTCATGGCAGGGGTATACCAGCGTGGGCCTTTTGCAATTGCCAGTGTATGTTCAGCCTACCCTACACATGTCCCCCTATTCTGCATGATTGCAAGGTCTACTCATGTGCACATCCCATGATGTTCACACAATACCGTCACTATTGCAGTGTGGGTAGGGTTACGGCTGCCACAGTTCCTGGATCTGACTATATGCAGATAGAGCCATTCCTACCATCCTTAGGATCCCTGCTGCAGTGCACTGGTGTTTCATGCTGAGACCTCCCTCAGCATTTATGCAGATGCATGACAAGTAAGCCCTACACATATGTGTCAGCTTGCAGTGTCCCATACACTGCACACCACATGTTGCAGCTTAGACCCAGCTGATAATGTGGACTACTGTAATGCCTTATGCCATAGTGTATCTCAGCAGCAGTTGGCATTGTCTTACAGGTATGTACACTGGTGTTGCACTGTATATGGGTGTTTTCCAGAACATGTCACTACTGTAGGCCATGTCTACCAACAGTATGTTACCCCCTGTGGACACATTCCACAATGACAAGATGTTAGTTGTCATGCAGATGTGTGACATACCCTTTCAATACCCCATCATGTTCACCCCTGTGAGACCATGCATTTCACAGCAACAGTTCATGCACATGTACATCCTGAATTCATGGTGGATATGTTAGATGTTTACATGGAATATAAAATCACCATTACATGTCCAGTGTGTTGGCATGCATCTACATAAGACATACTCACCAGCTTCAGGCTGCTGCATGCTGTTATCCCGGAGGTACCTACATAAGTGGGTTAGAGATGCAATGTCAGTGGCCACACTTGTGGCACTGCTACAGGCTGGGTGCAGTACTACCATGCATCAACCATAAATTCACACAATACTACCACATCTGGACATCTGTTTATCACTGCAATGCAGCAACACAATATTTGTATGACATATCAGATATGCATGATCTACCTGTACCACTGCAGATATTTACACAACAGTGGTCTACTGATGTGCCCTTACATGTCACTCCTCGGCTTTTGTGTCAGTGACACCCACCTCCACGATGGGGTCCAGTGGCTGATGGTGTTCCAGATGGGCAGGTGCCACAAGGCTGGCAAGGAGCTCCTCTACATGTGTCAGGGGAGATAGATGGCATGGCCCCCCCCCCTGTGGCAAGGTGATCCCCCCGAACTGCAGCAGCACATCAATGGGCATTGCGAAGCAGGTCGCTGCAGTGATGCCGGACCTGCTCATAACTGTGGTTATGCAGGCCGACATCATTGACCCTGTGGATGAGATCATTCCACAGGGCAGTCCGCTCCTGCTGTTCTTGTGCTGTCCTGCCAAACAGGACCTGGTAGTGCAGAACCAGGTGGTTTATGATGACATAATTCTCCTCCATGGAATATGCTGGTAGCCTGATGTGTGCCATCTTGTCTGAAAAACATGAGGATGGGAACAGGCCTGAGCGACTCATATGGCAAGGTTACCACAGTTCATAATACACATTTCTGTCACCCTCCCACCATAACAGCTTCAACAGACTATACACACAACACATTAGGTATGGCTACAGCTTAACTACCATTTGGACAGATTATGTAGTGTACCACACCTTCTGCTATGTGATTGTAGCCATGTCCCCTGTGTGGACACTAACATTGCTGGCCTGTTACAGACTATTCACTTGCATGCCATTGTCAGGGCCACTATGGTTACATATATGCCATATATGCCAATGGTATGGCTGCTCTGAGATTGCTGCACATCTGACAGTCTGTGTTAGAGGGGGGTTCTATGCATGCTGTTGGACATGTACCAGGATTGTGTAGACTATTACTACAAACATATGTACTATGACAGTGACACAATAACATGTATATGTTCCATTGGCCAGCTGATGCACCTCTCTACACACATCTGACCAGGATACCTGTCCTCATCACGTGTGTGCCAACCTGGGGCCTCCTCTTGTACTGTTACAGCAATACCATCATGTGGAACCACCCAGGGGATGTTGGCCCACCCCCCCTCAGGGCACACACCAACATGTTCCTGTCCCCTGAGCTCAGGTCTAGCGTCTGTTCCATACCAGGCTGCACAGACACATGAGGGATGTGCTACATCAGTCTGAGGCACCCAGTACACATTCACATGGCCAACATGCTCCTCCTGCTCAGCCACCAGACCTGGCACCTTTGGGACGTGGACTGCTGTTGTGAGTGGCAGTTGGTGGGAGCCTTGTTCCTATTGTGCCTATATCGGGGACTATGGGGCATCCACATCATGGACCACACACACCATCCACAGTGTTTACCCACCACATGTGTCACATACCACCCCTGCAGACTATCCTATATATCTACCAATCCTAACCACTTCCACGTGTGTATCTGTCATACTTCCCCATATTCCCATTGCATACTTCACAGGCGGGGGAATTGTGGTGCTAAGATGGGACAAACATGTGCCATACCGGTCCATGGTGCACACACTGCCAGCTGTAGATATCTGTCTGTAGTGCTATGTGTGCTGCTGCCTTGCACATAGCACACATCACTCTGGTAGTGATATAGGGAACATGTCTTTTCACACATATCTGTTTGTGTGTGTGTTTGTACAGATGTAGACATTTGCATATCGGTATTTATCTGTGTGTGTGTGTAGATATATGTGACTTCATATATATGTGCACATATATATGTATACACATGGGTATATGTATACATATATATGTGCACATATATATGTATACACATGGGTATATGTATATTACTGGACATACATGCTGATATACATTTATATTTAGATATTAAATCTGTGACATATGTGTACATATGCATACCTATATGTGGGGTACATTTAGACATCAGCTTTACAATCTCACGACACCTCCCTGCACAGCTGCACTGTTCTGCCTTACTACAACACAGACAAGTGCCACATATGGACACTGCCTGACATTGGTGGGGTATATTTGGGACCTGTTTGCAGGTAACTCTATTACACACCTATGGCATTTCACCATGCTACATTACAGATTCACCTGGTTATCCTGCCAGTGGTGGTCTGTGGCTCCCACATGTCCATCATACTGGCATTACTTCCACCACCGGCTTTTGGCCACATCATATGCATATTCCCCATTATACAAACACACTATGATGGCTTACATCCTGTCTGTCAGTACTGACTTGCACAGTTAACAACTATGGCCCTCTATCCACAGGGACAAACACTATTGTCCATAGCAGTTGTTCAGTTGACCATCATTGCAACAACACCTGCTGGCACATATAACGCATTCCACATCATCTATCACAGTACTATGGACCAGGTACTACATTATAATGCATGTACATATCTTCACATACCTGTTGTGGGAAGTACGTATTACTGACTGGCAGCTGTGTAGCTGGGTGCGTTTTCAGCTGTAAATGTTTTCTGTGTTTTTTTATTCCCGTTTTTTTTTTTTTCCCTGCTTGCTTTCTCTATCCTGTGACTGCATTGAGCTGTTTGGGGTAGACTGCAGCCTGGCTTTAGTAGGTGATGCACTTGATCAGGTGATGGCCTCTGCAACAATCAGTGTCCTACACTTGCTAACTGCATGCATTTTGTTGTGTAGTACTTCCAATTACCACTGTCATGGCAACCAGCTACTATAAATCACTACATCATGTGGGCGTGGTCCCTTTACCTTTCCTGTGTGATGGACATCCTTCCTGTGTGTGGGCATCAGTGTTACAGGCAGCAGGTAGCAGTATCTCTTCCAGGGGAGCTGGCACATTTAGGCCAGCTACATATTTGAAGGAGGTTCAAGAACTACAGAGTGTGAGTAGAGTTGCGTTATGCTTTGTATAGTACTGGTGTTACAGGGTGTGTGTGTGTACATAGTAATTTACCTTGGAATGCAGTCTGTCTGCATAGCTGTCAACTGTGGGCCTATCCTGTTGGTGGCCAGAGGTGTGCCTATCATGTTTTGTCTGTCCACCACACAGGTCCTGTGTCAGATATGTCACTGGCAGTGTGTGTGTTGAGTGCTATCAGTACATGGCTACATCCATTTATGTTTCTAACCTCAATTCCCTGGCTAAGGGTAGGTTGAGACTATCTTGTAACACCAGCAACTTGCTTAGTGTATGGTAACAGTTTCCCACATATGGGCTTGTGTTCCAGCCTCTGTCCTCCACCTACATACCAAGCTTTGCACATATGACATGCTGTCAGGAGCTGTTCTGTTGTGGGCTGTGTGTATATCACACTGCCATTGCTGCCATCAGTCCACTGCTGTTGTATCCCCACAGTGGTGCTGGGGCCATATATGTGTGGGCTACAGCAAAGCAATACATGTGTGCCCTTATGCACTCCAGAGGCCAGTGTATGTAACAGTGGTATATGGGTCTGTGGTATTGAGTCTAGGGGGATGCACCATAACTGACCTAGGCTGTTACAAAATGTGGGGGCATCAGAGGTGAGCTGCATTAAGGTATCTGCATGTACAGTACTGTATACTTCACCCATATTTACATTACTCACATATATTGGGTTAATGCAGGCCTATTGCCTCCTGCCATACAAGACTGTTCTGTTAGTCAGTGTGCTTGTGATCGTGTCCATTATGCCTTGTTATGTAACAGTTACATCCCATTTGGCCAACTGAAGTCTTCAACACCTAGTGAATTTGTACAAAGTGTAGATGGAGGCAGCTGAACTATACACCTGTATTACATACTGTTGATTGATTGGTATCCTGTGGCCCTGTCTGTGTTTACTATTGTACAATTTGAATGGCTTGGCCTGGACAGCGACAGTTGGGATCCTTTCCAGACTACTGTCTTAGTATCACTGTTTCACAGTTGCATTACTCTGTTTATATGGATGTCAGTGTCTGCATAGCTATATGACATGGCATATATAACTGTAATAGTACACAAATAAAGGTTTTCCATTTCTGCAAACCTGTGTGTGGTATTTTTCCTATGACCTCTCTGTGGGTATATGTTGCAGGCGAAAATTGTAATTGTATGGGTGGCCCATACAGTGTCCAGTTGTTCGGGTGTGAACGGTAGGCATAGCGGCTGTTCCATATTGTGTGCACCTTCTACATATGTATCTTACTGTACATATCTCTGCGTGTGTCTGTGTAGTCACATGTAAATATATATATATATATATATATATATATATATATATATATATATATATATATATATACATATCTATGTATATCTGTATCTGGATATATGTGTCTGTGTATATGTATCCTGCGGATATTGATAGCTTCCGTATTTTACATTTCCTATGGGAGCCACACTGTACTGCATGATATGTTACCAATACCAGCCTGACATCATACAGGTGGGTTGTAGTACTGTTTACATGTTGTGCACATGACATGTCAGGTCCTAGTATGATAGAATATCATTAGCTGTGTTTTATTGGGATTAAGTATTAGCTGAGAGTTGGCTAACCAAGTTTCAACAGCGGTAAAGGACTCTTGTGTCAAGTCCTGGAATTGCGGGAGTGATTGGGCAGAGCAGATTAGAGTGGAGTCATCAGCGTACTGGACTAGAGTGGCTTGCCAGGTAGCTTTATGGAGTTGATTGGTGAATATGTTGAAAAGAAGAGGTCCAAAATGGAGTCTTGAGGGACTCCTAGAAGTACAGGTAGGAGGGGAGATAAGGAGTTTTGCCATTTTACTGCTTGTTGGCAGTTAGTTAGATAGTCTTGAAAACATGCTAGTGTGGCATGGCAGAGGTTAAGATCAGAGGGAGCAGAAAGGAGTCTGGGATGGGAGACAGTATCGAAGGCCTTGGAGAGATCTATGAAAACAGTAAGCATTATTTTGGTTTACTGTGCTGGTAAAGCTAATAAGGGCTGTGGTAGTACTGTGATTGGGCAGAATCCATGCTGGGTGTTGGTTAGCAGTTTATTAGTGAAGAGAGTGCATTATTTGGGAATGTATACATTTTTTGAAGATTTTGGATAAGGGGGATAGAATGGCAATTGGACGGTAATTAGATAGTTCCACAGAGTTATCTCCTTTGTGGAGTGGTATTATATGTAAGATGTTCCACAAAGAAGGAACTCGTTCTGATAAAGAGTGATTAATAAGCATGGAGACTGGATAAGGGATGCCTTTCTAATAAGCATGGAGACTGGATAAGGGATGCCTTTGGCTGTGATCTTTAGATATTCTGTAGGCAATTTATCAGTGGCCAGAGTTTTGGGTTTAAGCCTATTTAGGTATTCATTTGCTTTGCTCATGCTAAGTCTTTGCCTTTTATGTTGAAATTTTCTGAAATAGTTTTGTCAGTATTGGTTTATACATTTTGTTTCATTGCTTACTGGAACTGGAATAATGCTCAAAACTACAAATTTATAAAGCATTCTAACAAGTTGTGCTGTATTATACAAGGAATATAATTTAATACAATCAGGAAGGTGAATCAAAGAACACATGTATGACCCTAAAATGTGTGCAAGGAGCCTATAGTTTGAAAACAGCCCAAGGGTAAATTTAATTCTCTACTGGCCAGATGCATTTTCTTTGGATGTGGGTTTTAATACTATTTCAACAAATGTGAGTTTCTAGGGCAAAAAAACGTTTACTGCTCATGCTAAGTCTGTTTTCATTGTGAGAATGTATTGTTTGTTTAGCAAGTGGCTATCAGCGTTTGTGTTATTTTATTTTAATATCTGTAATCATTGTAGAAGTTAATAAGAAAACAGTACACACATTGATAGATTAGAGCAATGTTTATGATAACTTGGGAGAAATAGCAATGTAATAGAACACTGGAATAACTGGGGAGGGGGATGCTGGGGAGTAGGGATTTGTTGTTACCATTATCCTCTTTGTAATGTTCCCACAGTTTAATATTTTCTATGTAATTTGCTCCTATCATTTTCTAAATATCCCACTTCCATTTCTGTAGTCTCTGTTACAACAGTCAATGCTTCTAATACAGTTGATTTAGACTTGGATTTCTGGGTTAATCAATTTATTTCAGTGAGGTATTGGCCAGTTAGTGTACTGAAAGAAATGAAGAAAAAGCTGTAGACTAATTCAAGATATGGAATACAGGATGATGTCATCCAGACGGTGTGGACAGATGAGGGTGAGGTTAGAAGGCAAGTAAAATAAGATATTAATTTTGTATAAAGTGAATACCTAGTGTTATAAATTATGTTTATGCCTTTAATGTCTGTATAAAGTTTATTTTCTTTCTTCATTTCATTGCTCATAGCATCATATGTATATTTCTAAATATACAGAACATGAAAAGAAAATGAGGGATGAGTGTACCAACATGTGAGACTGTCTAGTACTGGATACCTGTTGACATCTGTTTTTAGACAGCGGTAGCTCTCCCATCCATAGATGATCTGAATCCATCACTGCGATCAGTCATGTTGCAGAAATGAATGGCACTTGATTTCATGCTTCCATCATGGAGGTATGCTCCTTTGTGGGAAATGAATGCTGTATGCATATTCCAGATAAATCAGAATCCATATGGAAGCATTCAAATACAATAGTCGAATTATTTGTAAAATTCAGGAAAACCTGTAGCAGTCACTGGAGTGATTGGCTAAGTGAATTATGGTGGGGAACCATCATCACAACCCTAATAGCATTTATAGCAATTAATATTCTGGTTATGATAACATGTATGTGCCTTAAAATCTGTATCAATAAAACTGTTAATCAGGTTTCTATTGTAAATAATGTAATTGGCAATGAAAATTGCATAAACAATGAACAAATGATTTTGTTGTAAAAATTAAAATTTCTGATTTTTAAAAGAAAAGGGGGTATTGATAGATATTGGATAAAAATAAGATTTCTTCCCTTATGGTAACAGTGTGATACTTTTAGAAACAGTATGTAATACACAGCTTGCAAAGTATGAAAAAAGAAACATGCAGCAAACGAGTGTGATTAGCTTACCAAAGAATGTGTTCGCATGATAACGAAATTTGCTGTGGGCTTAAAATATTAGTAACAAATGATTATGATAATAGAGGCTTTCTGAACTAGAGTGATAAGCTAAATGAAGAAACTGATAAGGGGACAGAAACTGGTGAGTTCCACATTATTCTCAGAAACTAGTTAAGGAACAGAAACTGGTGTGGTCCACAGGAAAGCCACAGACATACCAAGAATGTTTCAAAAAGAGTTATTAAAGGTACCCATCACCATAATCTTAGACTGTGTAAAAAGTGACTGAAAACAACTGTTTGGCAGGGCATTCACTTGTAAACTAAGAGTTGTTTAAGGAAGCGCAGGGCATCTGTCAGTAATT
>NC_056728.1:1688439056-1688503119 GCF_019279795.1 Protopterus annectens
GGGGCTTTTTCCTGTTGACCACACCAGTTTCTGTTCCTTAACTAGTTTCTGAGAATAATGTGGAACTCACCAGTTTCTGTCCCCTTATCAGTTTCTTCATTTAGCTTATCACTCTAGTTCAGAAAGCCTCTATTATCATAATCATTTGTTACTAATATTTTAAGCCGACAGCAAATTTCATTATCATGCGAACACATTCTTTGGTAAGCTAATCACACTCGTTTGCTGCATGTTTCTTTTTTCACACTTTGCAAGCTGTGTATTACATACTGTTTCTAAAAGTATCACACTGTTACCATAAGGGAAGAAATCTTATTTTTATCCAATATCTATCAATACCCCCTTTTCTTTTAAAAAACAAAAATTTTAATTTTTACAACAAAATCATTTGTTCATTGTTTATGCAATTTTCATTGCCAATTACATTATTTACAATAGAAACCTGATTAACAGTTTTATTGATACAGATTTTAAGGCACATACATGTTATCATAACCAGAATATTAATTGCTATAAATGCTATTAGGGTTGTGATGATGGTTCCCCACCATAATTCACTTAGCCAATCACTCCAGTGACTGCTCCAGGTTTTCCGGAATTTTACAAATAATTCGACTATTGTATTTGAATGCTTCCATATGGATTCTGATTTATCTGGAATATGCATACAGCATTCAATTCCCACAAGGGAGCATACCTCCATGATGGAAGCATGAAATCAAGTGCCGTTTGTTTCTGCAACACGATTGATCGCAGTGATGGATTCAGATCATCTATGGATGGGAGAGCTACCGCTGTCTAAAAACAGATGTCAACAGGTATCCAGTACTAGACAGTCTCACATGTTGGTACACTCATCCCTCATTTTCTTTTCATATTCTGTATATTTAGAAATATACATATGATGCTATGAGCAATGAAATGAAGAAAGCAAATAAACTTTATACAGACATTAAAGGCATAAACAGAATTTATAACACTAGGTATTCACTTTATACAAAAGTAATATCTTATTTTACTTGCCTTCTAACCTCACCCCAGTCTGTCCACACCATCTGGATGACATCATCCTGTATTCCATATCTTGTCTTAGTCTTCAGCTTTTTCTTCATTTCTTTCAGTACACTAACTGGCCAATACCTCACTGAAATAAATTGATTAACCCAGAGTTCTAGGTAGCTGGTAGGCCCCTAGAAGCTATGGGGTTCTAGATTTCTAAGGTGGATTTTAGAAATTATTTTTAATATTTTGATCCAGTGAAGGTCCAAATAAGCATCTTGACTAAGGAGAGAAATAAGTTGTGTAGAATGTTTAAGCTTAAAGTAATATTTCCAAATAAAATAAAATGACAAATGTTTATGATACGAGTCATATCTAGAAATAGTGTTTGCCTTCCTAACCTCCCAAAAATAGTCAACTTCTATGAACTACTTTAGTGTTAGACCAAGATGAAAGTGAAAGGATATGTGTCTACATACATTTTACACCATTGCTGTTATTCATATAAACAGCATACCTACTAATCCCTACCACCAAAGGATTGCCACCTTTAAGCATCTGTGTTTCTCCTACATGGCACACTGTCTCTAGATAAGCTATAGTAACTTTCTGTGTAAGCCTCTGAATTCTACCAGTGAGAAAATTAAAGAAAAAGTAGCCACACTATCTCCAGCCCTCACATAACTTGTAACACAACATTCTGAGTACAAACCTGACCATGGCTAGTTTTAGACTGAGACCTAGAGAAGAGGTTGACTCTCCCCTTCTAAGCCTGTGCCAAAATCCACTTACACATCTGGGGGTGTGGGTGTTGCCAAGCCCCAAGGAACTCAGAGTCTAGATACTCTTGATGTATTTTTGTTTTATGTTTGAAAGATAATTCACTCACTCACTTATGAGTCTAATCTCACTCGTAGAGTGATCCTACAGACAGCAACCACTATCTTCAGAGTTTACAAGGGAAAGGGGAAACAGAAGTATGTTGCCAGGTCTTTCTTTCATATTACACATCCACACACTCATATGTATGGGCAATTTATAGACCCCAATCCATTTTATTACATATTTTTGAAGTGTGGTAGAAAGCAGGGCATCCAGAGAAAATCCACACAAGTTCATTGAGGACATGCAGACTCTACACAGAAGACATCACAGGTGGCAACCAAACCATATAACCTCTTGCTGTGAGGTGGCCACATTACCCATTATACCAATGTGCCCTCCTAAAAGATCTGTTGCTTAGGTTTCTTAGCAATAAATCTTAGTTCATTCTGAAGTATGCTACTTTACCCCCCCACCAAACCTTTCTGAATGCATTATTATATAATAACTGCCTGTTGTTGTCTTCATGCTTACCCTAGAATGTCTGCTTTTCTCTTTTCCTAGTTGAACTTTACAGTTCCCTACAAAACGGTGTCTACAGGACTGCAATCAGTTTCTCTCAACATTTAAACAGAGTAGGTTACACACAAAACACATTTGTTAAGCTTTCACTTACAGTGCTTTGTAATTAAGCAGGTCACCATATTGGTCAGCCATAGGGCTCTTTGTTTCTACTTGAGTGGTTGCCTCCTTCCCTGTAACTGCAGTAAATTGACTCTTACATTAGAGCTGTAATACTTACCTTATAGCTTTAGGACACCTTAGGAAACCTTGTAAACTGCAATAGCCCACACGTTCCTCGCTATGCTCTGGCTCTCTTGCTCCTCCCTGCCCCCAATTCCCTCCGCCCCAGTACCTCTAAATTTATAGTACTATAGCCACTCCCCACTTTCTAGAACCTATCTGCTGTCATCTGGGATAATTCCACCCACCCCTATTCTACTACCTACATTTAATAGCACCTATTAGCTTTCATCTGGCATTCTCCCATCCCCCTTCCAGTACATTTACCTCACCACTCTATCTTCTGGTGTTGCATCACCAGGTAAAACAGTTCCTTCACTCACTAGCTGAATCACATATAATGATATACTCCTCTTTACTACCCCTCTTGTTCACACCCCTCTTGCTCACACCATACCTCCTTACCTTGTATGAAAACCAGTTTCTTACGGGATTTCAGGTCCCAAAAGGCCATACTATCACACCAGCTGTAAATCCTTCCACCTTCAACCATACTTACAGTACCAGATCCTATCCAACATCTTGTTCAGTCTATCAACATCTCAACCCCAGGCACATTAGCTCTAGATCCAAACACTACCACAAACTAATAAACAAATTCCTGAAGTTCATCACCAAGTATAGACTCAACCTAATACTTGGTGGTGATATTCACCCCAACCCTGGCCCACTCACTTCAGATACACATACCCCTCTACTTGTAATCTAAGCTACAAACCTACAATTAATAGGCCAACTAACTCTCTCCTAGTCTGTCATCTCAATATTAGAAGCATTAATAACAAGGTACATGAATTGCATGCACTTCTGGATGTCCACTCCTGAGATTCTCTGTTTATCTGAAACCTGGTTAAAACCTAACACTAAAGACAATGAAGTGTTACCACCTGGGTACAACATACACAGGCTGGATCGCTTCGAGGAAGGGGGTGGGGTAGCTGTACTCTATAAATCTGAGTTGAATGTCACCATAGATGTAATACAACCTCCTCAGATTAATAACTCTGAGATTCTTGCCACCAAATTGCAACTTAATAAAAATAAATGCATTAATATTATCTGTATGTACATTTGCCCAGGTAACAATATATCTACATTTGAAGATATCCTGCACTGGTTATCATGTCACTACCCCCAAGAAACCCTACTACTTGGAGACTTTAACATAGACTGGGGCACCTGTTCTTTAGAATCCCCAACCACCCATATTAACCTGCATGCATTTACACAAATCATATCCACCCTACCAGGATAGGTAAACCCAACCAAAAAGAAAGTATACTTGACTGGGTACTCATAAACAGTCACCCCCAACTGTACACCTCTGGTACCCTCCTTAATGGCCTAAGCGATCACCTTCTCACATATGTAATTAAGCACAAAACCATTAATTCCCAACAACCCTTACTCAGAAAGGTTAGAAACAATAAAACTTTGACCCTGCCAAATTCCAACAAGAACTAAACTCATGTAATTGGTCTATTCTAAAACACCTCGCCTTAGAGGAAGCAGTAGCATACTTTAACAACAAATTCCTTGAGATCCTTGATTTGCATGCACCTGTTCGTTCAAAGAGAACCAAGGCAAAAACTGCACCATGGCTTTCTATAGAGTCTAAACTCAAAATTACCCTTAGAAACAATGCATGGGCTTTATGGCGTTCTTCTAAAGACCCTCAAGATCACATTAAATACAGGCAATCCAGGAACGAAACCAAAAATCAATTTTACAAGACAAAAACAATACTACTGTAATTTACAGACAGTAAATCAAAATAACCCTCAGAAGTTTTGGGCAGGTTTAAATAATCTACTACATCCTGGACAAACTTCAACCCCAGTCCCTGCTGCTACTATTGATAAAACCCCTGAAGATGTTTCTGATAGTTTTAACCAATTCTTTACTGAGGCAATTCAAGCCCTAGCTAGCCAACTACCTCCTAGCTCCCCAGGTCCTGAAAGTAGCACCCCTAGAAACCTACTTGCGTTCAGCTTCCAACCAGTCGCCACTTCACTTATCCATACCTTGATCATAAAATTAAAACCCACTACACTTTCTGCTGATCAACTCCTGCCGAGTACCTACAAAATCAGCTGATGCTATTGCTTACCCGTCTCAATACTAATCAATCGAACCATAGTAGAAGCTAAAATTCCCACCATCTGGAAAATATCCTGTAATCCCACTTCACAAAGGGGCAGCTCTACTGACTTCTCCAATTATAGGCCAATAGCTATACTCTCCACTTGCAAAGATTATGGAAAAATGTATTCATAGACAACTCATGCACCACCTAATCCAAAATCGCCTTATGGCAGACACTCAGCATGGCTTCCGTCCTCATCACAGCACTACTTCAGCCCTCCTAGCCTTTACTAACACCATAAACCATAATCGCAACAATAATTATATATCCTCAGCCCTCTTTTGGATCTTTCCAAGGCATTGATATGGTTGATCACCAACTTTAATCCACACCCTGCAAACATTCTGTCTAGATACTGGAGCCCTCCAATGGTTTCAATCCTACCTGAATGGTCGACAGCAGGCTGTCCTCTGGCAGAACAAACTCTCTAACCTTCTACCTAACACCCTCGGAGTACCACAAGGCTCTATACTAGGGTCCTTGCTGTTCTCCATCTTCATTAACGACCTTTATACTGTCATCCCAAAAGTCAGCTGTATCCAATATGCTGATGACTCTACTCTGATTTGCTCAGCCACATCTTCAGTAGAGTTATGGTCAGCTACCCAGACCACCTTTAATACAATAGAAAACTGGCTTTCTGAACATCGTCTGATCCTAAATCCCAAAAAAAACTAAAATGCTGTTATTTTCACCAACACGTAGGTCTACCCGCTTTCACCTTTACCATAAAATCAAATGATGGCACAATAATCTCCCTGACCCAACTACAAAACTATTAGGTGTCATCATAGACAATAATCTCAAATTTGACCTACATGTTAACCAAACTATCAAAACCATCAATAAAAACTAGGGTCACTTTACAGAATAAAAGCCTTCCTAACCCCTCCAGCTAAAATTGCCATAGCTTGCTCTCACCTTCTTTCAACCCTTCTGTATGCATCCCTCTACTCTCGAATTTGAACAAGACTGTCCTTAACAAACTCTCAATTTGCTACAACCACATTGCCAGGTTTGCCACTGGGCTGCCTTTTAGGACACATCATTGCATCAATCTAAATCAGCTTGGTTGGCTTGAACTACCTAGCCTAATCCAGTATAACCAACTGATTATGGCCTATAAAATCCTCTATAATCCGGACAATACTCCTGCACTTAAAAATATTATCACCCCCTATAACAATCCTAGACCGCTTCGATCCTCTAACAAACTACTAATTCAGACTAGCAAAATTAATAACACAGCCGGTGATTCTCTCTTTGCAAACTCTGTAAGTAGATCCTGGAACTCTCTTCCAGCTGATATTACCTTACTTTCCACCTTAGGTCAATTTAAAACTAGACTCAAACAACATTTGTTACTTAACTGGCTATGTCAATGTATCAAGCCAGGCTAACTCAAATGTGTAAAAATCTGTTAACCAGTTTACTGTGTAATTTAATTTAATCCTGACTTGTGCTCAGGACTATCTGTAACCTGTGGAACTTGTTTAACTTGCTTACTTATGTAATCTCTGTAAATAGTCTGTTTGTAATATGTAATGCTGGTATTATGTAATGCTGTATCTGCTTACCCTTGGAGCTTTTCTCCCCGGGCCTCCGCTGAAAATGGACATGCATCCAGTCAGACTATCCCGGTCAACAAATGTAAAATAAATAAAAATAAAATAATTAATTTTAATTATTTGTACTGTCATCCAGAAAAGTTCTGTGTGTGTCCACAATACCCACAACACACACACACAACTAGTTACTCACCCTACATGCTTATTTATAAGCAAATTAGAGGAACACCAATTCACTTATGGCATATCTTCATGGAGCTGTAGAAACTAGAGCACCTTAGTAAAACCCACACAGTGCCAGGACGGACATGTAGACTGCACTCAGGAGCTGCAGACAAAAACTTTGGGAATAAAGCAATGTGACATGGCAATATTAATCACTACTGTGACAAAGCTTAGCTACTTTCACATAAATCATGCAAAAAACAATGGTTACTTTAATATATTTTTGCTTCACATAAACAGTAGTCATAGCATGGATACCAGCATGCTTAACCCACATAGTAGACTCAATCATTTCATCCTCAGACAGGTCTCTTACCCATTGCCTATCCACAGCATCTGATTTAACCCTGATAGGGTAACAAAAAATAGTGGTTACATTAATGTATTTTTGTTTCACATGAATGGTAGTCCCAGCTTGATTACCCAAATACACATTAGTCCTGAAAAGCCAAAATAGCAACAACAAAATCAAGGCCAATTACTTCATCAGTACACAGTCCCCATATATCAGCAGAGAAGTTGTGGAAGTAATAAAAACTTGAAGGATTTAATGGGGGTGCAAGGGTCAAGTGGGAGAAGCTGATCTTTCATAAGAACAAGGTGGTTTAGGATTACTTGATTTGAAGGAATATTTCAGTGCTACACATTTAAGGCTCATATACATGACACAAACAAAAATCTGTAATTCAAAATGGAAAGAGATGGTGGTGAAGCTGGGAGAACTTCAAGAAAGAGGGTGGGAATTTGGATGCAGATACTGAAGGAGAGGGTGGGAATTTGGATGCAGATACTGAAGGAGAATAACAACAGACAAACAGAATATTATATCTATAAAGTAACACAAAGCCTCGGAGTCACTAATCTACCATGCATGACTAACGTAGTCCTGCACGGAAGCGCCCATGTAGGAAGAAGACGGCAGTGCACCATGCATAATAATGAAGGCACACTGCCCAAGCTCCCAGGCTTACACGGAGTGTGTATGAATGCAGGGGGCGTGTCTGAGAGCAAAGCTCTCAGAATCAACATGCCCCTGCAATGTAGAACAGCAGAAAGTGTTAAGAAATGAGTGAGATCGCTCATAGGTGTCCGCATATCCCCACCAACAGTCCCCCATCTGTACAACAGCAACAGTACATATAATTTAAATGAAGAAACCCTCTTATTTTTTTATTAAAAATCCGAGTACAGCTAGCCGTAGGTGCACGGGTGTGTCCATCGCTTAGCTATGGTTAATGCAGCTTAGCTAGCAGAAAGAGGATAAAAAGCAAAATATATGCAAATGAAACAATACAGCAATAGTGTAGTGGGCAGAGCATTTGCTATACAAGCAATCATTCCTGGTTCGAGTCCCACTGCAGTACATTCCATTTTCCCTTCAACTCACTCTATGATAAATATTTTTTGTGGCATAACCTAATAAATAACATTCATTTGTGAACTGCAGTACTGCATTTAATGCAGATGTGAGGTGTCAGTGTCATAATGTTGCAAAGTCCACAGATAATCACATGTGCCCCATACAGTATCATAGATACAAATGGAAGGTAAACTGTGTAATGAATGATAACGCCATATATTTTCCAAATCACCCACCTCCCCAAGAACCATTACACTATTACTGTCTAAAAGGTAGCACTAGTAAGTGGTAGTAAGCGGTAGTAATTGTCAAAATGTCAAAAGGAAAATATAATGCTAGATAGATATTAAGCAATGCTAAGCATTGCACAGGTCAGCATATGTGGTGTAAGCAATGTGTAGGCCGGCTAACTCAATCTGCCCAGTGGTATGCCCCTTTAAGCAATGCCAACATTAGGTAAGCAGGCGTGCCCATAGCTTAGCCTTTTCAAAACTGTCCAATCATGGGAAAGTGTGGGAAACTGGGTGTATTTAAACCCCACAGGTGCCAGTATTTCCCATACCTGGTTGCAGCTCCCTACTGTAAGAAGAATGGCTGGAGTTGGGGAAGGCACTCGATTTAGAGCACAGCACTGGGGCACCCAGGAGTCCAGATTCATGGTATGGCTCCTGGTAAAACACCATGAGGAGAGACTAGTACAGAGCCAGTACCAGGGCTCTCAGTATAAAGTGGAGGCCTGGGACAGTCTCGCCCATGACCTCACCAGTGCCACTGGTATTCCCCGGACTGGTGAGCAGGTCAGGCATTACCATGCTGACCTGAAGCAGTGGAGGGGTGATCTCTTACACCAGTGGATCCAAGACGCAAGGCAGATGGCTGATGCCCCAGCACTAAGTACCCATTCTACTATGTAGACAATGATTGCCTAGCTTGTGTATACTATAGATAGGTAATGGCTAAATATCACTGTATTTCTCTGACAGCTGCAGATGAGTGGGCTGTGAAGCTGCAAGCCCATGCTGCTAGGCTGCAAAGGCTGTGTCACGAGGCAGGTTAGTAATATTCCTGCGTGTACTGTCATAACAAATAAATATAACAGTTCTGGAAAGTGTCATACCAGTGTAAAAATGTATTGTGTTTGGGATGTACTGAATAAACCAGACAATATGGCAGGAAGACTGTCATATAGGTTGCGTGGTAATAAAGGTGTAATACCTTGTGAATAAAAGTATAACCCCTGGAGTGCTTGTGTACCTTCTGCTGTCATATGTTGTTGTAGTGTTGTATTCTATAAATAGTACTGTTGTATTAAGCAGTGTTACCCGCACTGTTGAACACAGTTAAAATGTGTAGGAAGTTCAGTATAACAATGTTGGAAGTCCCAAGAGGTCAGTCATATAGAACAACTGAGGGAGACTTAGAAAGAAACTATTGAAACACTTTACATCAATTCCCTGATAGCACAGTGTACTTTGATGTCAACTGTAATATTTTTACCACACACAGCAGGGGTTTGAATCCCAGGAGTGGTAGTAAGTTGTATGCATAATTATACCCCACAACTGTACAGAGTTTGTGAGAATGTTCAGATAGAAGGCTGTATGCATAATTAGATCCAGCTGTACAGACTTTGCTAGAATGTTCAGATAGTACGCTGTAAGCATAATCATAACCATCATCTCTACAGACTGTGGCAGAATGTTTAGGTAGTAAGCTGTATGAATACTCATACCCCTCAACTTTTCTGATCTGTCCAGCATGTCTAGATAATGGGACCAAACCTGCTGCCCGGTAACCTGTTCTCCTGACAAATAAGTGTGATGATCCAAGAAATGTAGGCAGCCTATACTGACATATAATGGATAGCCAGACCTGAACATAAAAAGAGAATGTATATAGAAACAAACCTGACATTGTAGCATCTCACCCAAAGTGTATGACAGCTATTCCAAAATATGTCACAGTAACACCTGCATCCTGTCAAGCCTTGACAAAAGTGTGTGCAATAACGAACTGTTAGGTATGTGTATAACATCAACATGGAATCTGGGAGTATGTGTAGTATTTGTCAGGTAGTGTTAACAAAGATTTCTCCACAGCTATAACAGGTAAGAGGTGTAAACTGTAGGTACAACACAGTTCACTCATATACTTGTCTACAAGCATGGCATCTGGGAGTATGTGTAGAATTTGTCAGGTACTGTTAACAATGATTTTCTCAACAGCTATAACAGGCAAGAGGTGTAGACTATATATAAGACACAGTCCGCATATATACTAATCCACAAACATACCATTGTACAAAGTAAGGCCATTGGGTAGTGCAATAATACATGTAAGGGATAGATCACTGCAGTGACTAAGAAAGTTGTGAAAACTACAGGGATATATTATTTGTTAATTGATCTCTTTCTCTCACCCCCGCCATATGTGCAACAATAACCCAATTACACACCTCAATGGGTACGTGTACACTCTATACTTTTGTTGGGACATATGTCCTATTGGTTTACAAATATTCACATTTGGTTTTATGCATGTGCCATGTTTACTGGTGGCCTGTTGCCATCAATGTAATCTGCATGCTGGTGTAATGGGCACTGTTGTCCCATATATGCATGTGTTCTGCTTGCTCTGCAACTGTTGTAAATCTGGTGTCTTGGGTTAATGGGAATACCTATGCATGCTGTTACAACTAAACCTGAATGCTGTTGACTATTACTAACCCATATCATTCTTAAAACTGCAACACTGTAGCTTGCATGGGAAGGCCAGTCCCAGCGGACCCACCAGTCCCACCTCAGCTGGCCATGGCACCAGGCACCAACATGTCTGGAGCCCAGCCTGGGACCTCCTCCTCCATTGGCCCTGCACCACCTTTGGGCGGAGCCACCGCAGGGGATGGGGCATGGTCCCCGCCGGGGACAGGGGTGGAGAAGTACCTGTCACCCACTGTCAGGTCCAGGCCGTGGTGCGTAGGGAGCTCAGCAGGGAGTTTCGAGACCGGCTATACCAGCATGAGGGCTGTGGAGCACAATTAGAGGGTGAACCTACCCCTTCTACCCAGCCTCCAGCACAGCCATCCTTAAGGCCGTGACTGCCCACAGGTGGGGACCTCAGTCTCACTGTTTCCATTTGGGGACTCATGGGCTTGCGACTTCCAAACACCACTCCCCGACCAAGGTGTTTACCCCCACATGTGTCATATACCATCACTGTATGCATCTTGTTTGTCTTGTCTGCTAACCTACCCAACCTACCTCCCCAAATATACCTACTACCCCTCCCCAACATCCCACTCTCATCTGAAAGAAAAAAAAGGACAATCTGTACCCACAAAAGAAAGGTTTGCCCCATACATAGCTGTCTATGTCACACACATGACATCTGGACACATGTAATCCAGTCTAATTGGCATTACAACGAATTATCATTGTCCTCACTCCCTCGCAGGGGGTTGAGTGTCCAAATCTACCCCCACATTCAGTGTATATGCACAGCTGTTGCTGTAGAAGAAATGGGTAGTTATGGAACTTCTCTTCACCCTTCCTGCACATCCCTGGCTATTTTCTCTACTTTCTTTCCCTCTTTGTGCCCCTTTTTCACCACTTTCCTATCAACCCCTTTTTCTTTTCTTTTAAAGACATTAGCACAAGGGTAAGTGGGAGTAAGCAATTTTAATCAACAGTAAGCGGGTTTAAGCCTGTTTGCTCGGGGGTAAGCACTGCCTACACAGGTTAAGCAATTTAGAAGCTGAGTGTAAGAAACTGTGACTGGAAGTTAGCAGTGCTTACCACTGCGCAAACCCGCTTACAACTGCTTAAAAGTGCCTTAATCACTCTGTAACCAACTGCGCTTGTTCTTCCCATCAACAAAATAAACAGTATCTGTAAATCTTGAACCCAGGACCCTGCCCACCATACACAAAATGATTTGCCACTAAGCTATGGAAGATATACATAACTGTGATGTTTTCACAAACATATCATCCAGCAAAATCATTCAAGAGTACAGGAAATGTAGTAATATCATACCACACAACCTTTTAATGCAAGAAGTTTGAACAAAGTGTGCCAAAATGTGGGTACAGATAGGGATATATGTCAAATATTGCTCTTATACACTTAAAACATTGCTAGTTAAACAGTTATACTTATTAAAACACATATTTTGAAGGAAGTGACGTCTGAAACACAAAAGTGTCGTCATTAGTTACAGATATCAATCCTGAGATCATCCATGTCAATTGCCAAGAGAATGAGGTACAGGCAAAATTATGAGCCAAACATGCATGGACATATTGACAAATATATATGTAAACGTAGACAGATAGACAGCTATATGTATGTATATATATATATATATATATATATATATATATATAAAAAAAAAAATATATATATATATATATATATATATATATATATATATATATATATATATATATATATACAAGACTCACAACTAATCATATAACATCAATTGTATATCCCAGTGTATATACCCAAAACAATCTTCTCACTCCTTCCTACCCAGCATGGCTTCCGTCCAGGCCATAGCACAATAACCGCTCTACTCTCTTTCCTAGAAACTGTCAATCAAGCCTGAGATTCAGGCCACTTAGTTTCTACTGTGTTACTCGATCTGTCTAAAGCCTTTGATACTGTTTCCCACAAGTACCTTCTCTGTCATCTCTCAAACTTTAATCTCTCACATAATGCTTTATCCTGGTTCTCCAGCTATCTATCAGACAGATTATAGGCAGTCAAATGGAAGAACTCCATCTCTTCCTTCCTACCTACCCCAACTGGCATACCACAGGGATCCATCCTTGGGTCAATGCTTTTTAACATCTTCATCAATAACTTTCACACTGCTATTCCTGATGCTAAAATCATTCAATACGCAGACGATTCAACCTTAGTCTGCTCTGCCTCAAACCTCTCTGAATTGCTGGCTAAAACCCAAACTGCCTTCTCAACAACTGAAAACTGGATACGCCAAAACCACCTCTCTCTCAATGCAAATAAATCAAAGATTCTACTATTCCCTCCCACAAAGACTCTCTATGATAAAAACAACTTCAAAGTCTATAGTCAAACCAACTCATCTATAGAAGTAGTCCCCTCTGCCAAACTTCTTGGCATTACTGTAGATGAACACCGCAAGTTTGATATTCATATTCAACAAAATATTAAGAAAACCCACCAAAAGCTAGGTATGCTGTATAGGAATAATCACTTTCTCTCCAACTCTACCAGGAAAACTCTAGCATTGACTTATCTTCTTCCTTCCTTATTATATGGAGCCCCTCTCCTAACCAACCTGTCCTCCTCTATCACCTCTAAACTAGAAAACTGCTACAACAAAATCTCTAAATTTGCCTCTAAATCTAAAAATACCACTCACCACTGCCTAACCCTACAATCCCTGAATTGGCTTGAACTCCCAAACTACCTAGACTATCTCCAACTCACTACTGCACATAGACTCATATTTCACCCAACAAAATGTCCCACTCTAATATCCTTCCCCCTTATACACCCAACAGAGCTCTCAGATGTGAAAATCAGAACTTAATTACTATCCATAAACCTAAACGTCCTGCTGACCAATTTCTCCTATCTTTCTCACTAGGCAAAAAATGGAAATCCCTTCCCTCCACACTAAGAACCATACCAAGCTCATAAAACTTCAAAACCCAACTATTTTAACACCTGTCCACTAAATGGAAATGTACCTGCCTTCACTCAACCTAATCCAAGGGGGTTCTCGCTCTGGTTCCCAAGCTCTACAACTCTCATAGTTATCTTCCTATGAGCCTATATAAGCTCTCAACAATTTCTATAGTTTCTCTCTAAGCTCTCAACTCCTACAGCTACCCTCACAGAGCCCATCCTTCTAAATATTGTAGATAGCATTTTACTGTTGATGCGTGCATGTAAAGCTTATTTACATTTTCTTAAAAGGTTTGTATGTAAACTGTTTCCACACCTAACCCATATCTGTTTTCCTCAAATGAAACTGTATGAGCCCTACCTTCAAGCTTAATGAATGTTTTAACTATGCATGATATTGAATGCATTTACGAGTAAGTATTCTACATAAGATCTTTAATATCAACTATCAGTTGTATCTAAATTGTATAATGCATCTTGGAGCTTTTCTCCCCGGGCCTCCATATATATATATATATATATATATATCTACAGACAGAAATGTGTATAGCATTTCCACATGGGAACAAAATCCTGAACCACTCACTACAACATAACAGACTACATGCATTGTTAATGGGGGTGGGGGATCAAATGAGGGATACCTGGTAATTAGTGCTATGTTACCCCCTCAACAGCCCTAACAGATATGCTGTGCAATCCAATATCCAGCACACGCAGTTCTTGTCTTCAGGACCCTCCACAACACAGCTACAATGCTTTAACAGTAAGCCAATTCACCTGAAAAATGTCAGGGCAATATCTGTAACATATCATGCAGAAAAGTCATTCTACTGTAGGGAATGTGCAATGTGGAAGGAGTACACATTACAATGGTGCAGGTATGCACACACATCTATACATTGACAAATATATTCAGGTATTTATATATATATATATATATATATATATATATATATATATATATAAATGAGATATATATAGGTATATACACATATACAGACAAAAGTATTAGTAGCCATACATATGTAGACATAGTGTGGAAGTACTAGGTGCAAAGTATATCCCTCAGCCACAAGCCCTGTAACTGGCACCCGTGAAATGTGTAGTGTGGCAACCATTCCCACAAGTGAGAATACTTACATTAAACATATACCCATTCACAATTCAAAGGACATGACTCCACACACAGGTATGCATACACAGAAAACCTTTATTTGTGTACTATAAAATAATGTATGCCATTACTTACAGCACATACATTTTGAAATATGTAATCAGTGATGAATGCAAGGCCCACACAAAACATTAGATGCAAGCAATGTGGATATATAACATACTATGCTGTCCAGGCCAAGGCCTTCAATTAGTACAACAGTAAACAACAGATTTGCCTACAAGATAAGTAACAATCAACAATTACAGATGTAGTTCAGCAGCCTCCAGTTACACCCTGTAGTCAAGCCCTAGGGGGAAATGTAATAGCTGTGGTAATCTCAATGTATCTGTCACATAACATTGCTCGTCTTAACATCTCGCAATCACACTGACTAACTGAACTGTGTGTAACACTGTAAGCTGTAGCCCACCACTGTTCCCATGGAGGAACATATGAAATTGTACAGTCACATACCTCAATGTGTCTTAACACTGATATCCATGACATGTTGTCACAGCCTAGGTTGATAGCATTGAATACCCCTCCCCCATAAAAGGTTGTACAAGGGCAAAGAACACTGTGTGCCACACACTGACCTCTGGAATGTACAAGGGCACACATATGTTGTCCAACTGTTTCCCCATATGTATGGACCCTGACCAAAATATTTTGTGGGCGTCCACAATATGACTGGGATGATAGCAGGAATGCTAGCAGTAAATAATGATAGGCCATTACCTAACAACCCCTAACTGTATCAAAGCAGGACTAAGCCTGCCATATATGTGGAGGACAGAGTAAGGAACACAGGGCCATATTTGCAATATTGCTGTTACACATCCTGGAAATTGCTGGTGTTACAGGATTTGTTGCAACATACTCTTATGCAGGAATAAGACATTAGAAACACAAATGGATGTAGCCATGTACTGATAGCACACAACAGACAGACTGCCAGTGATATATCTAGGACAAGACCTGTGTGGTGCACAGAACAGACCAAACCTAACAGACAATCCACTGGCCATCATGTGGATAGGCCCACAGTTGAGAGCTATGCAGACAGACTGCATTCTATCCTAAACTACTATGTACACACAAACACTGTAAGCCAGCAATATACAATGCACATAACAACACTACTCACTCTGTCTGTAGGTCTGGAATGCCATAGAAATGTGTAATTGGCCTGTGTCTGCAAGTCCTGCTGTAAAAGGTATTGCTACCTGCTGTCTGTAACACTGTTGCCCACGTACAGGAAAGATGTCCTCCATACTGGAAAGGTTAAGGGGCAACACCCACATGAGTCAGTATTTTATAGTACTGGATTGTTATGACAGTGGTTATCTGAAGTACTACACAGCAGGCTGGATGCAGTTAACAACTGTTGCACACTGATTGGTGCAGAGCCCATCACCTGACCATGTGCATCACCTACAAAAGTCATGCTGCAATCTATTTAAACCAGCTCAATCCCTCTAGTGGGCAGACAGAGAGACAGAGGGTGTGTGTGTGTGAGAGAGAGAGAGAGAGAGAGAGAGAGAGTGAGAGAGAGAGAGAGAAAACATAAACAACAGAAAGCTGTCACAGCTGTCTGAAAAAAAATACAGGTATGTAATATTTAATTGAATGTAGTATGTGGTATAAAATAATAGGATATATGATGTGGGATGATTTATATGTGCCATCTGTAGTTGTTCCTGTAATGATGTTCTGCTGAACAACTGCTCTGGTCAATACCGTCTGTCCCTGTAGGCAGTGGGACATACCTGTCAACTGTGCAGATCAGCAATGGATGACAAAGATATAAGCCATAATATCTGTGTTTGTTGGTGGAAGTACTGCCATCATGACAGACACATGGGTGTCAGAGCACACCACTTGCAGGACAGTCATGTTAATATGTAATATAGCATGCACAAATGCCATAGGTGTATAATAGGATTACCAGCAATCTGTCACCATATATACCACCCTAATATTAGTCTGTGTTCACATGTGACACCTGTCTGTGTTGCAGCAAAGCAGAACAGTGCAGCTGTGAAGAAAAGAGAGTTACAGAGTGTGGACCAGATGTCTGTATGCACACCACATATAGATAAATATATGTGTGATGTATAATTAGACATGTATGTCTACAGATATGCAGACAATTATATAGATATAGGTATATAAACAACCCACAATATATATCTACACATATATGTACATATATATAAATATAGATACACACACACACACACACACACGCACACACACACACACACACACACACACACACATGCGTGCATGCACCTTCTCTCTCCTGTTACACAAACACATACCTACCTTTTCTCTGCTCAGTCACATGCCCACGCACATGCTCACTCACACACACACACGCACGCACACACACACACACACACACACACACACACACACACACACACACACACACACACACACACACACACATACACACACATGCTCATAATAAAACGGCTAGGTTAAATGTACAGCACGACTGCAGAATTTGTTTACATCCACATTGGCGTGTCTGCTTGTGTGCAAGTTTACATGGTCCTCCTTAAAGGAAAAGACTCAGTGGTCTTAAGAAATACTTTTACTTTTTTTTTTAAAATATGGTTTGAAGCCTCCTGTACAGAGAGGGCCCACATAGCCACTGTTGCCTAGTGATTGATCTGGCTTAATACACAACAGCTTTTGCCGGTATAGTAATATTCAGACATTTTGTCTTGCCTGGGACACAACCAAATCAAGACTGAAAAACAGCTTTTGTAGTTACCCTGCTGGTACTGCTAAAAGGGGAGCTTTAGCTCCCCTTGCCCCCCACCACCCACAAATCCGTCAGTACTTCACATTGCCAACATTTCTGCAGTAATGTCAGTTACTGCCCCATAGGTAGCATTATCCAGAGTTTTTATCAGCTTAGCTACGTTCCTGCTCCATACTAAGGGAAGATACCTGCCCCTGATAGCACTTCATCCCCTGGATCTAACCCCTCAAAATCTAAATTTTTACTTTGCTTTTTCCTATAATTTCTTACTAGACCTTTTGATAATGTCTCAGTGAGCTTCATTAATGACATTACACACCCTGCATAACATGTTCCTGTCCAATTCTAAGATAAACACTTGTATGCATTTTGTCCATATATGTAATATTCACTTTAACATCATATGTCTATGGGTTCCTTGTCTGCCTTATCAGTGATGTTATTTGCAAAATGCCCTAAAAAGTTTACCTTTTCCTGTAGCTCTCCTATTGCCCTAAATGTAATGTATCATGTCTCCGTTTTACTGCCAAAATTTTCTTTATACTTACATCAATCCATGTTATTTGCTATTCTATTTAGAATTTCATTTGCCAGTGTATTATGGTTCCTTTGACTGCATTTTTAACTCCTTTCTCCATAATTTCCAATTCATAATATTCAATTTCCTGTATTGTTTTACCAATGTAATATTACATTTGCTATTTCCTACTGGGATTGAACCCATCCGCCTTATACATATACTACCATTTTTTTCTTTTTCCTATCTGTAGCTTAGGAGCTATCTGGTCCTTAACTACTTTATGTGGTTTAGTTCTGTTTAAAATTTGCATAGTCTCATTTTCCAGTTATGGTTCTATATTGAACCCTGTCTTATCACCTGCTGTAGGTATTCTTGCACTTACCCAATAATTTGTCTTTGAAAGAAGCTGCATACATTGTTATGAAAGTATTAAAGTTGTGTGCCCATTCATTTATATTGACATCTGTTTTCCCTACTTGAACTACACTTGTTTGGACATATATCATAAACATGAAAAACTGAGAAATCAGTTTTTTTAAACACTATTTCTCTCATTTTGTCATCCCTTTTCCCTGTGTTGGTCATTTTGGAATGAATATATACTGCTGAGCTGGTCAGTAATGACAGTATAGATACTGGCACCGGACGGATACCCGTCCCCCGGATTCACTAACCTCCTGTGCAGGATTAGCTTAGTCCTGCACAGAAGCACCCGTTTAGGAGCAGGATGGCAGTGTGCCATGCATAGTAATGAGGGCGCGCTGGCCGAGCTCCTAGGCTTACACGGAGCATGTATGAGTGCCGGGGGCGTGTCTGAGAGCAGAGCTCTCAGAATAAACATGCCCCTGCAATTTAGAACAGCAGAAGCAGTTAAGAAATGACTGGGATCACTCATAGGTGTGCTCATAACCCCACCAACAAACACCCATGTGTACAACAGCACCAGGACATATAAATTAAAAGAAGAAACTCTTTTATCTTTTTTTAAAAATCCAATTAAAGCTAGCCGTAGGTGTGCAGGTGTGCCCATTGCTTAGCTATGGTTAATGTAGCTGAAATAGCAAAAGGAGGATAAAAAGCAGGATATGTGCAAATGAAGCAGTTCAGCAATATTGTAGTGGGCAGAGCGTTCGCATCACAAACAGTCAGTCATGGTTTGAGTCCCACTGCAGTACATTCCATTTCCATGTCATATCACTGTTATGATCAATATATTTAGTTGTATAACCTAATAAATAGCATATATGTGTGAACTGGAGTAGTAAGCTGTGTAATGAATGATAACCCCATACAGGTGCCAAATTCACCACCTCCCCAAGAACCAGTAGACTATTACTGTCTAAAATATAGCAGTAGTAAGGATAAATAAGCACGAGTAAGTAGGTGCAAGTCTGTTTGCATGACGGGAAGCAGTGCTTACACAGAGTAAGCAATAGTGAGGCCAACCATGTGTAAGCGGATGTCACTGGAAATTATCAGTGCTTACCATTGCGCAAACCCACTGACAACTGCGTAAAAGTGCTTCAACAACTCCGTATCCAATGGGCCTTGTTCTAGCCAGCAACAAATTAAACAGTCCCTGCATGACTTGAGCCTAGGAGCCTGCACCCCATAGCCAAAGTAATTTACCACTAAGCCGCCACAAATATACATAACCCTGACATTTCCACAAACATAGCATCCAGCAATACCATTCAGCATTACACATGTAGCTAAATATGTAGATGTATGTGTGTGTGTGTGTGTGTGTGTGTGTGTGTGTGTGTGTGTGTGTGTGTGTGTGTGTGTATGTGTCTGTGTGTGTATATATCTATAACTAAATAGATATATACCTCTCCCTCTCTGTAATACACACACACACACACACACACACACACACACACACACACACGCACACACACATATATATATATATATATATATATACACATATATATAAATATCCACATATAGATATATAGATATGCAGAAATCCATGCATCTATATGTTGTTAGATCTATATACAGCAATATATATATATATATATATATATATATATATAAATATATATGTGTATATATATATATATATACACATATGCATACATATATATATATATATATATATATATATATATATATATGTGTGTGTGTGTGTGTGCGTGCATGTGCGTTTGTGTGTGTGTGTATACACAGATATATATCTATGATATGATACAGCACATAAGAATGACATATATGACCACAGGCACTGCCAATGGGGGTGAGGGGGGTCAATCAACATACGTGTTACACGTACCGATATCCCCCCAGCAAAACAGGTGAAACATACAAACAAACACACAAAAAAGTAAACAAACCACTGCATTGCAAACTACAGGCAGGATACTACCAGTGGGAGAAACATTGTCGACCCGCTAAGTCTAATCTTGAAACAAAGACAGGAACATCCCTTGTGGGACAACCCAAAATTGATGGCTATTTCGGTCCCTGCCATTACACAGATCCGCAAAGGCAGCGCACGTATGCTCTCCGACTACAAGGTTGGGAAAGCCTGATGATCCATGGTTGAGACAATGTACGTGATGGGTCCTGAGAAGTGGAGAGTGGGCAGTGTGTAGTGGTGTGGTTAGACCTGACTTGCACCCAGAGAAAGGATGATTGCTCCGGAGGAGGAGCGGAGAGTGAAAGATGGGTATGACATTATGGCTTGAGGCGTGCAGGTGTTAGATGGAGTGGTTCTAATTGGACCACCTCATGGATGTAAGCAATTGTGTGAATTGGGTAGAGCATTTGCCTAATGAGCAGGTATTCATGGTTCGAGTCCCACTGCAGCACAGTCTATTTTACATGGCAACGCAAGTTATATCCAATTTTGTTGTTGCAAAACCCACTAAATAACACCAAATTACACATGGTTGCAGCTCCATACTGTAGGTATGTAATCCATTCTAATTGGCATCACAACTTATTATTGTTGTCCTCTCCCCCACCCAGGGGTTTGAGTGTCCAAATCTACCTCCAAATTCAGTGTATATGCACAGCTGTTGCTGTAGAAGAAATGGCTGGCTATGGACCTTCCCTTCAGCCTTCCTGCACATCCCTGGCTATTTTCCCTACTGTCTTTCTTCTTTGTGCCCCCTTTTTCACCACTTTCCCATCAACCCCTTTTTCTTTTCTTTTAAAGAAATTGGTGCGGGGCAAGCGGGAGTAAGCATTTTTAAGCAGCAGTAAGTGGGTTTAAGCCAGTTTGTGAGGTGGTAAGCAATGCCTACACTGGTTAAGCAATGTAGAAGCTAACTGAGTGTAAGAAGCTGTAACCAGAGGTTAGCATTACTTACCCACGTGCAAACCAGCGCAAACCCACTTACAATTGCTTAAAAGTGCCCTAGTCACTCTGTATCCAACAGCCCTCATCCTGCCTAGCAATAAAATAATATGCACTCCCAAGTAGCAAACCCCGGATCCTGCACACTATAGTCAAAGTGAGTTACCACTAAGCCATGGCAGATGTACATACAGTAGAATTTTAAACCTGGGATGTCGGTTCCGCGGAACTGGGAGATGAGGCTGGGTGAGCAAACCATTGCTTCTCAAACCCCTGGCAGGATGCTACCAGTGGGAGAAACAGTGTAGACCAGCTAAGTCTAATCTTGACACAAAAACAGGTCCATCCCTGGCGGGAAGAACCAAAAATTGTGAGTCAATCCAATGTTTACACGTGTCTTGAAAGATGAATAAGGCAAGGCTCCTATGTACGTGGACTAAATAGATGAAGAGCCTGAAGAAGCTTGGGTCGAGACAGTATACTGGATGAATACCGAGACGTGGAGAGAGAGCAATGTGTGGAGGTGTGGTATAGCTGGGCTAGCAACTGGAATGGATGGTTGCTGTGTACGTGGAGCTCGGGGAGTGCGGGGGAAGGAATCATGGGTAAGAAATTATGGAAGATATAAGACAATGAAACAGCACAGCAATAGTGTAGTGGACAGAGCATCCGCCTAATAAGCAGGCATTCCTGGTTCGAGTCCCACTGTAGCACAGTCTGTTTTACATGGCAAAGCATGTTATAACCAATAATTTTGTTACAAAACCCACTAGATAACATATATTTATGAACTGGAGTACTGCAAGAAATGCACATGTGAAGTATCAGTGTCAGAATGAATAAGGCACTAGTAAGCAGGTTTAAGCACAAATAAGCAATAGTAAGCATATGTAAGCACTGGTAAGTGGGTTTAAGCCTGTTTGCATGGTGGTAAGCAATGCCTACACTGGTTAAACAAATCTGAAGCTAACAGTAAACAGATGTAACGGCAGGATAGCAGTGCTTACCTCAGCGCAAACCCGCTACCAACTGCTTAAAAGTTCCTTGACCACTCTGTATCCAACGGCCTTTGTTCTTCCCAGCAAAAAGATAAACAGCCTCTGCTAAGCTTGAACACAAGACCCCACACATCATAGCCAAAGCGATTGACCACTAAGCCATGTCAGATATACATTGCAATGTCAGATATACATAGCCCTCCTGTATTCAAAACATATCATCCAACCCAGTCATTCAACAGTACAGAGAATGTATTTCAACATGTAAATGTATGTGTGTGAGTAAATATATTAATATCTAAACAGATATGACGTATCAATAGATGTAGATATCTATATATATATATATATATATATATATATATATATATATAGCCACACATCTGTAGATAGCAATGGTAGACTGACAAATACAAATAAGTCTACATGCACAGTTAATGGGTTTGAGACACCCCAAACAATATATGTCATGTACGGATAGGCATACCCCCACACAACAGCCAAACACGTCTGCCCTGCAGTACATTAAAGTGTTACAGATTCCATAAGCAGGACCTGACATGACATGTGCACAACATGTAAACAGTACTACAACCCACCTGTGTGATGTCAGGCTTGTATTGATAACATATCATGCAGTACAGTGTGGCTCCCATAGGAAATGTAAAATATGGAAGCGGATAACATCCCCAGGATACATATACACAGACACATATATGCAGATACAGATATACATAATATATATATATATATATATATATATATATATATATATATATATATATAAAAATGTGTGTATGTATATATATATATATATATATATATATATATATATATATATACACACACACACACACACACACACGCACACACACACACACACACACACACACACACACACACACACACACAGACTCATGCAGAGATATGTACAGTAAGATACATATGCAGAAGGTGCACACAATATGGAACAGCCACTATGCCTACAGTTCACATCTGAATAACTGGACACTGTATGGGCCACCCATACAATTACAGTCATCACCTGTAATATGTACCCACAGAGAGGTCATAGGAAAAACACCACACACAGGTTTGCAGAAGTGGAAAACCTTTATTTGTGTACTATTACAGTTCTATATGCCATATCATATAGCTGTGCAGAATCTGACATCCATATAAACAGAGTAATGCAACTGTGAAACAGTGATACTAAGACATTAGTCTGGAAAGGTTCACAACTGCCACTGTCCAGGCCAAGCCCTTCAAACTGTACAATAGTAAAGACAGACAGGGCCACGGGATACCAAACAATCAACAGTATGTAATACAGGTGTATAGTTCAGCAGCCTCGATCTGCACTCTGTACAAATTCACTAGGTGTTGAAGACGCATTTGGCCAAATGTGATGTAACTGTTACATAACAAGGCATAACGGACACCATCACAAGCACACCGACAAACAGAACAGTCTTGTATGGCAGGAGGCAATAGGTCTGCATTAACCCAGTATATCTGAGTAATGTAAATATAGGTGAAGTATACGGTACTGTACATGCAGATACCTTAAGGCAGCTCACCTCTGATACCCCCACATTTTGTAACAGCCTAGGTCAGTTATGGTGCATCCCCCTAGACTCAATACTAAAGGCCCATATACCACTGTTACATACACTGGCCTCTGGAGTGCATAAGGGCACACATGTATTGTTTTGGTGTAGCCCACACATATATGGCCCCAGCACCACTGTATGTGTGGGGATACAACAGCAGTGGACTGATGGCAGCAATGGCAGTGTGATATACACACAGCCCACTACAGACCAGCCTCTGACAGCATGTCATATGTGCAAAGCTTGGTATGTAGGTGGAGGACAGAGGTTGGAACACAGGCCCATATGTGGGAAACTGTTACCATACACTAAGCAAGTTGCTGGTGTTACAGGATAGTCTGCAACCTACCATTAGCCAGGGAATTGAGGTTAGAAACATAAATGGATGCAGCCATGTACTGATAGCACTCAACACATACACTGCTGCCAGTGACATATCTGACACAGGATCTATGTGGTGGACAGACAAAACATGATAGGCACACCTCTGGCCACCAACAGGATAGGCCCACAGTTGAGAGCTATGCAGACAGACTGCATTCCAAGGTAAACTACTATGTACACACACACCCTGTAACACCAGTACTAGACAAAGCATAACACAACTCTACTCACACTCTGTCTGTAGTTCTGGAACCTCCTACAAATATGTAGCTGGTCTAAGTGTGCCGGTCCCCTGGAAGAGGTACTGCTACCTGCTGTCTGTAACACTGATACCCACACACAGGAAGGATGTCCATCACACAGGAAAGGTAAAGGGACCACGCTCACATGATGTAGTGATTTATAGTAGCTGGTTGCCATGACAGTGGTAACTGGAAGTACTACATAGCAAGCTGCACACAGTTAGCAAGTGTAGGACACTGATTGGTGCAGAGGCCATCACCTGATCAAGTGCATCACCTACTAAAGCCAGGCTGCAATCTACCCCAAACAGCTCAATCCAGTCACAGGATAGAGAAAGGAAGCAGGGGAAAAAAAAACAGGAATAAAAAAATGCCAAGAACATTTACAGCTGAAAACGCACCCAGCTACACAGCTGCCAGTCAGTAATACATACGTCCCACAACAGGTATGTGAAGTATATGTACATGTATTAGAATGTAGTACCTGGTCCTGGTCCATAGTAATGTGATAGATGATGTGAAATGCATTATATGTGCCAGCAGGTGTTGTTGTGATGATGGTCAACTGAACAACTGCTATGGACAATAGTGTTTGCCCCTGTGGGTACAGGGCCATAGCTGTTAACTGTGCAGGTCAGCACTGACAGACAGGATGTAAGCCATCATAGTGTGTGTTGTGTAATGGGGAATATGCACATGATGTGGCCAATAGCTGGTGATGGAAGTAATGCCAGTATGATGGACATGTGGGAGCCATGGACCACCACTGGCAGGATACCCAGGTGAATCTGTAATGTAGCATGGTGGAATGCCATAGGTGTGTAATAGAGTTACCTGCAAACAGGTCCCACATATACCCCACCAATGTCAGGCCATGTCCATTTGTGGCACTTGTTTGTGTTGTACCAAAGCAGAACAGTGCAGCTATGCAGGGAGGTTTTGTGAGATTGTGAAGCTGATCTCTGAATGTACCCCACATATAGGTATGCATATGTGTACATATGTCACAGATTTAATATCTAAGGATAAATGTATATCAGCATGTATGTCCAGAAATATACATATACCCATGTGTAGCCATATATATGTGCACATATATATGAAGTCACATATATCTGCACACACATAGATAAATACCGATATGCAAATGTCTACATCTGTACAAACACACACACAAACCAATATGTGTGGAAAGACATGTCCCCTATACCACTGCCACAGTGATGTGTGCTATGTGCGAGGCAGCAGCACACATAGCAATACAGACAGATATCTACAGCTGGCAGTGTGTGCACCATGGATGGGTATGTCACATGTTAGTCCCATCCTAGCACCAGAATGCCTCCACCTGTGAAGTATGCAATGGGAATATGGGGAAGTATGGCAGATACACACCTGGAGGTGGTCAGGATTAGTAGCTATAGAGGACAGTTTACAGGGGTGGTATGTGAGACATGTGGTGGGTAAACACTGTGGATAGTGTGTGTGGTCTGTGATGTGGACACCCCATGGTCCCCAATATGGGCACAATGGGAACAAGGCTCCCACCAACTGCCACTCACAACAGCAGTCCATGTCCTGAAGGAGCCAGGTCTGGTGGCTGAGCAGGAGGAGCATGGTGGCCGTGTGAATGTGTACTAAGTGCCTCAGACTGATGTAGCACATCCCTCATATGTCTGTGCAGCCTGGTATGGAAAAGACCCTAGACCTGAGCTCAGGGGACAGGAACATGTTGGTGTGTGCCCTGAGGGGGTGGGCCAACATTCTCTGGGTGGTTCCACCTGATGGTATTGCTATAACAGTACAAGAGGTGGCCCATGGTTGGCACACACATGTGATGTGGCCAGGTATCCTAGTCAGATGGGTGGGGAGAGATGGATCAGCTGGCCAATGGAACATATACATGTTATTGTGTCACTGTCATGGTACATATGTTGGTAGTAATAGTCTACACAATCCCGGTACATGTCAAACAGCATGCATAGAACCCCTATAACACAGACTGTCAGATGTGCAGCAATCTCAGAGCAGCCATACCACTGGCATATATGTAACCATAGCGGCCCTGACAATGGCATGCAAGTGAATAGTCTGTAACAGGCCAGCAATGTTAGTGTCTACACAGGGGACATGGCTACAATCACATAGCAGAAGGTGTGGTACACTACACAATTTTTCCAAATGGTAGTTAAGCTTTAGCCATACCTAATGAGTTGTGTGTATAGCCTGTTGAAGTTGCTATGGTGGGGGGGGGGTGACAGAGATGTGTATTATGAACTGTGGTAACCTTGCCATATGAGTAGCTCAGGGTCAATGATGTCAGCCTGCATAACCACAGTTATGAGCCGGTTCGGCATTATTGCAGCGACCTGGTTCACAATGCGCGTTGCTGTGCTGCCACAGTTTGGGGGGATCACCTTGCCACAGGTGGGGGCCATGCCATCCATCCCCCCGACACGTGTGGAGGAGATCCTGGCCAGCCTCGTGACACCTGCCCATCCGGAACACTATCAACCACTGGACCCCTTCGTGGAGGTGGGTGTCACCTACACAACAGCCGAGGAGCATGCAGGTAAGGACACAGGGCACATCGGTAGACCACTGTTGTGTAAATATCTGCAGTGGTACAGGTAGATCATGCATATCTGATATGTCATACAAATATTGTGTTGCTGCATTGTAGTGATAAACAGATGCCCAGATGTGGTAGTATTGTGTGAATTTACGGTTGATGTATGGTAGTACTGCACCCTGCCTGTAGCAGTGCCACAAGTGAGGCCACTGACATTGCATCTCTCAGCCACTTATGCAGGTCCATCTGGGGTAACAGCAAGGCAGCAGCCTGAAGCTGGTGAGTATGTCTTATGTAGATGCATGCCAACACACCGGACTTGTAATGGTAATGTTATATTCCATGCAAACATCTAACACACCTACCCTGAATGCATGCTGTACATGTGCATGCATTGTTGCTGTGAAATGCATGGTCTCACAGGGGCGAACATAGGGGTATTGAAAGGGTATGTAACACACCTGCATGACAACTAACATCTTGTCATTGCAGAATGTTTCCACAGGGGGTAACATACTGTTGGTAGACATGGCCTACAGTAGCGACATGTTCTGGACAACACCCATATACAGTGCAACACCAGTGTACATACCTGTAGGGCAATGCCAACTGCTGCTGAGATACACTATGGCATACATTATCAGGTGGGTCTAATCTGCAACATGTGGTGTACAGTGTATGGGACACTGCAAGCTGACACATATGTGTAGGGCTTACCTGTCATGCATCTGCATAAATGCTGGGGGGGGTCTATGCATGAAACACCAGTGCACTGCAGCAGGGATCCTAAGGATGGTAGGAATGGCTCTATCTGCATATAGTCAGGTCCAGGACCTGTGGCAGCTGTAACCCTACCCACACTGCAATAGTGACAGCATTGTGTGAACACCATGGGATGTGCACATGAGTAGACCTTGCAATCATGCAGAATAGGGGGACATGTGTAGGGTAGGCTGAACATACACTGGCAATTGCAGAAGGCCCATGCTGGTATACCCCTGCCATGAGCAGTGACTGCTGTAGTACACACAACAAGAGGTGTGATAAACCGTCATGATAAGGGTGTGCACACTTATCCCCACATGGTGTGTATGCATTGTGGTCAGCAGTCGTACACCTAACACAATTTGTAGACACTGTATGTGAATGTACAGGACATATGTTAAATACCAGATGTGTGTACAGCTAAGATCTGCAGTGATGTGGTCCCATGCCAGATCACGGATGTGTGTAAAAGCAATAAAAGTGTGTATACCCCCCCATAGTCATGGTATGCTCTGATGGTTGTCAGTATAAGCATTTCTTCAGTGGCAATACATGGTCTGTTGATGTTGACAGCTGTAAATCAGGCATCTGAGATTTCCCAATGACAACAGTCCACATATCATCCCAGGTATGTGTTGCTAAAACACATAAGGGCTGTGAGAGGTACAGTTGGCATAACTGACATGGTACTACACATTCTGCAGTGGGTTGGACACCTGTGAGTTGTGGCACACAGTACATGGCAGGGTGCAGAACAGGTGCACAGCAATAATGTGTACATGGGTGCAGAGGTATCCAGGGGAAGGGGCATCACCTAGTCACAGCACATGCATCATACACATGTATACTGCTGCTAGCATGGTGTGAGTATAGCTGAACTGCATGTTCTTCTGTACCATATGCTCTGCATGTTGGCAGATGGGTAATTGGGGACTGTGTGTACAATCATTGGGCAACCTCACCTGTATGTGTGTATGTGTGTGTGTGTGTGTGTGTGTGTGTGTGTGTGTGTGTGTGTGTGTGTGTGCATCCTGGTGGTTAGTTAGTTTGCCTGCAGGGTCACTCTGGCGAAGTGGTGGGAGGTAGATGCATGTATGATGCGTGTGTGCATGTGCGTGTGTTTGTGTGTGTGGCCATGTATGTACATGTGTGATTGTGATGGTGTTCATATGACTGTACCCCCCTTTGGGACCATGCAGTACATGGACATGAAGTGCCACATTGCACACCAGTAATACCTGTCATGTACTCACAGGACAGCAAATAGTATAATATGGCCTGTAGCTTGAATCAGGCATCCAGAGGGAAGGTAGAACCCAGGTACACACTTAATATTGCTGTCAGTGGAGAGGTCACCTACAGCTCACATATGCAGCTTTACAGATACAGTGGGGAAGTAAAAGTCAACACCAGGGAGTATATCCACATATTACAGCTGACACATGATGGGCCGACAGAGCAGAATATCCGGCATGCACTGAGCATTACATACACATGACACACCAGTGGGAGCTATTATGGGTACAACATAGTAGCCCACACATATAGGGGCCATGCACATTGTTCCAGCCTTGCAGAGGGTGCATACTAAATGACAGCATTGAGGCCACATTACTCCACTACACGCAGGTCAGGCAGGTAATGTAGCAACAGGCCTTGTGTTGTGGCAACTTGTATGGGCATTTAGAGGACTGTGATGTTAATGAGTGGTTAATGAGTGGTAGCAATGTGTGTATGTTAACAAGTGTGATGCAGGATGGGGTAACACGTGGACATATACATGGGGCTGTCTGTAAAGCCATGGACAGGTAGGTAGTATGGAGATGTGTGTGTGTGTGTGTGTGTGTGTGTGTGTGTGTGTGTGTGTGTGTGTGTGTGTGTGTGTGTGCATGTGAGACATGGGTGTGTGTGTATACTGTTAAGCAATGCTGTACAGGTTTTAAAGTGTGGTTATTGTTTTCCCCCTCAGGTGGCGAGGTAGGTCAGTTTCCCTCCTGCACCCAATCTGTTGTAAGTGTCCATACATACTCCAATGATGATGATGATAATGGTGAAGTACAGGTGGGGTTGTCAGGGGAAGACACTGCACCAACATTTGACATCCCCCTTTTAGCCACCCCATGCCCACACACAGGTGTCTATACACACCCCAGCACCAGTGGTCATAGCAGAGGAACAGAAAATGTAAATTCATATAAGGATCTGTGTATTTTGATAGCTCTAGCTTTGGGTTTTTCTAATCATATCAATCCATTGGTTAATGATATTTATAACAGTATAGGATGTAAATAAATGTATAATTTCTATGGAATCAGAAATTATGAAATCATTGTTTCCAAGTTATAAAACAGCCAAACTGGAGTATGGAATAACAAAAAGAAAACATTATAAGAAAATAAGCATGAGTAAATTGGAAAGGGTTTGGTGAAAATATATGAAGGACATCGATGAACATAAAAATATAAATTATTATAAAAACTAAAATACCTGAACTGTACAGTGTCCCATACAGATATTTAAGACAAACCCCTGGATTCACTATGCCCTGCACAGCATGCAGGATCAGTGCAGGAGCTCTAGCAGGCAATATGTCTGCCATGTGATCCAGGAACAGCCTGCAGGGGCATACACGAGAGCTCCTGCACTAATCCTGCACGGACTAAGCCCTTGTATGCAAATCACCCAATTTTCAGAAGAAATCCATGCAAATGAGGTGATTTTGCGATCCCAGGAAGCTTGCGACCGTCCGTGCAGGACTAGTGCAATCTGCAGAAATGTACTCGGTTAGTAACCGAGTGCATTTCTGCAAAATCCAAAATGGAGCTGTGACAGCTCCAAATAAAGGCTGCATATCATTGAAGAAGCATGCCAATGGCCAGGTATAAGGCCATTGGCATTGCAAACAAAACAAAAAAATAAAAAAATCAACTTTTATTTTTTTTCTAGCTGATCTCGGCTGTTTAAGCATAGGGCAGCGGTGCACAAATGGGATCGGGGGAAAATAATAAAATAAACCTTAAATAAGCATTCAAACTAAAATCAGTATTCTGACATGCAAGTCAATGTCAGGCAGAAGACAATCTGGCCAGTGAGTAGTGGTTGCTAAGGGGAGAGGTTTAGTGTGAGACATGTAACTATGCATTAGCACTCAATCCCATGCAAATGAGGGGAAGGATAGTGAATCCCAGTTTTCCCCAGCATGTGAGTCAGGTCCCAACAGTGTAAGAGTAGGAATAGCCTGGTGCAAGCCTAGGAGTTAGGTGACATCATGGGTGTGTGTATGTCAGACATTCTGTAAGCGGATTGGAGCCCTGTGGCTCGGGTTTGCTCCTAGCTTAGAAGAGCTAAGCTAGGGGGTGTGTCTAAACCTGCTTAGCACTCTTTACAAAGCATAAGCAGGTGTGGGCACCATGCACTGGGATTTACAATAAGAAAAAAAGAGGTTAAACCTGGAAATAGCAGCAGTGTGCACATTTGAGCACTCTGTTTGCACGCCGCACACATGGGCTTAAACAGGAAGGCAATGGGAAGGGGAAAACAGCAGTAGGAAGGTAATCAAAGAGAACTAGCTTAACTGGTAGGTGAAATGTATCAGAATCAGCCAATTACACAGGCAGCAGACCAGCCCAGCCCAGAACACTACTATAATCTAAGCAAACACCTTTCTCTCTGGATTTTCACACACTCTACACCACCGGTGTAAACAAGTGGGGAACTTTTAACACACACAACAGCAAAATGCTAGGGGCTGCAATAGCTATCATACAACTTGTGGAAGAGGCTGAGGGTGGTGCGGATGTGAATGCTGCTGACCAACCCACAGTGAGGAGACGGAGAAGAGTGTACAGATCCGGGATAACCTACCAGGGACTACATGATCTGGAGATAGTGGAGCGCCATAGGGTGGACAGGGACCTCCTACAGGAAATTGTTGGTCCATGCCAGCCATGCCTGACACACAGAACTAACAGAGGGGAACCCACCCCAGTGGATACCAAGGTATGTGTAGGCCTAAGAATACTAGCTACAGGTACCTTCCAAAGGCTAACTGGGGATATGATGGGGATTATACAGGCATCAGCATCCAGGGTACTCCACCAGTTCCTGGATGCCATGTCAGCGAGCACGTATATTTCTCCAACACCCATGAGGCGTTGGCCAGCAATATGTGTCTCTTCCACCAAATAGCAGAATACCCTGAGGTAGTGGGTGCAATAGACTGCACACACATATGCATCAAAGCACCACCCAGTGAGTGGGGTAGGGTCTACATCAACTGCAAGGGCTTCCCCTCCATCAACTGCCAGGTCATGTGTGATGCCCAGGGCATAATAATGAATGTCTCTGCTGTCTGCCCTGGAAGCTATCATGATTCCCACATCTGGCATCTGACGCAGCTGTACCAGAGGTTTGCCAGTGGGGACATCTCACATGGTCACTTAGTGGGGGATGCTGGATATGCACTGGAGCAGTGGCTGATGACACCCATCAGAAATGCACACACACCCGAACAAGAACTCCATAATGAGGCACATGCACAAACAAGAATCATAATAGAGTGTGTGTTTGAGAGGCTCAATTCATGGTTCTGGTGCCTGGACACATCTGGTAGAGCCTTGTAGTACTCACCAGCTACATGTACCCAAATTGTCCTTGTATGTGCCATGCTACACAAGATGACCCAGTGGAAACAGCTGCAGCAGGAACAGCATGGGGCAGGGACACACAGCCCCCCATCATTGCCAAGGTCTGCACAGGCACAGAGTAACTCAGAGGAGATACAACCTGAGCCTGCCCCAGTAGGCAGATGGAGGTGTGCTGAGTATACCCTGGCCTTGGCAAAGAGGCAACACATAGCACATACACTGACATGGGAGGGACCCAGGGAATAGCACCTCTCTCAGACTCTCACATACAGTAAAAGGGATATCAAGCATTACACTACCTGTGCCTAAGCATGTGTAGGGAGTGTACTATGTGCATCTGACATAGGCACCTGTAGCACCACCCTCAGTACTGGGACACCCACAAGGTAAGTGACTCACACATGCCAGTCAGTGGGGGGGTCACATACCCAACAACAGTCATGGCCAGCAGGACAGGTGTAGACAAACACAAACAAAGGCTGTGTTATGGGTAACACCCACCGAGGCCTACACAGACAGACTACAGCAGGTCATGCAGTGGGATGTCAGTTCTGAAGGCTAGGAAGTCAGACACTAATATGTAGGTAATTAAAAGCTAAGATCGGTAGTACACTGGTATGCTTCTAGCGAGCAGTATTGGTAAGACTACAGACTGAAATGGAGTAACCAACATACCAGTACAGTTCTAGCAAATGTGTACAAGTGTCAGGTGTGCCCCCCCATCCTACATAGAAATATAGTAACAGTCAGGTGTGCCCCCCATAATGTGTAGAAATGTAGAAATATTCAGGTGTGCCCCCCATATCCTACATAGAAATATAGTAACAGTCAGGTGTACCCCCCCCCCAATCCTGTGTACAAATGTAGAAATAGTTAGGTGTGCCACCCCATCCTATGTATAAAATATAGTAATAGTCAGGTGTGCCCTCCATTCCTGTGTAGAAATGTAAAAATAGTCAGGTGTGCCCCCCATCCTATGTAGAAAATATAGCAACAGTCAGGTGTGCCCCCCCCACACAATCCTGTGTAGAAATGTAGAAATAGTCAGGTGTGCCCCCATCCTACGTTTAAAATATAGTAACAGTCAGCTGTGCCCCCAATCCTGTGTAGAAATATAGATATAGTCAGGTGTGCCTCCCATCCTACAAAGAAAATATAGTATCAGTCAGGTGTGCCCCCCCAATCCTGTGTAGAAATGTAGAAATAGTCAGGTGTGCCCCCCCCAGCCTACATAGAAATATAATAACAGTCAGGTATGCCCCCCAAACCTGTGTAGAAATGTAGAAATAGTCAGGTGTGCCCACCCCTCCTATGCAGAAATGTAGTAACAGTCCATGTGAAATGATCAATGGATACCCTGCAGAGACAGCATGCTACCTGTAGGTGTACAACACAAAGGTCAGCAATGCAGTACAAACTACCTGGACCCAAGCCACACATTCAATACAGATGGCCACACTGGGCATGCCCACACACCTAAGAGTAATGAAGGCAATGTCAGTCAACAACATACTGAAAGATCATACTGGGCATGCTCACACACTTAAACAAATGAAGGCCATTTCTGCAAACACCAGTGGACCAGACATATCTGGCAGACGCAGATGTTAGTGCAGACACTCCTCAGTATGCACCACACATGCTTTGTACACACACTGTTTTGGAATACAGGCATATATGTAAGGACAACATAGTATAATAAGCCAAAGGTAGACATACATAGATGTGTGGAAGAGGGTGACTGTGACAAGGAGCCATCCAGGGCTCTCCCACCCAGCACACAGCCAAAGGGCCACAACCACTCGAGGGTCTGATGGTACGCACTGCAGATACTAGCCACCATATCTGTCAGCATTACAGAATATGTGGTGCACGTGCCAGCTGTGCAACATGACTGTTCAAGGAAGTAGTCATCTAGCAGCTGTATACATGGACCTGTGGAATATGGCCCAGGTTGTGCCCGCACGTGGCGTGTCAACCCCTAGATGAATGGGTTATGGGCCATGCATACACACTGCCCTCCCCATAGCCCCACTATGACAAGCTTGCTGAGGTCATCTACTCTGAAATACACCTTTGGGAGAGTTGTAACCCTGTAATCTCTGTGGCATGTCCCATAACTGTGTACTGCTTAAGTGTGATAAACTAGTTAGGTAACAATTCTAACCCCAGTCTTAGCAAATGTGCGTGCGTGTCTGTCTGAGTAGAGAACAATGCTTTTTAGGGTGGTCACATGACCTACAATTGCAATGCTCTACTTTGGTAAGGCTGCAGATGTCATCCACCTAGAAATACATCCCTGGAAAGGTTGCATCCCAGTAATCACCGTGGCGTGTCCCAAACTGCATACTACTGTAGTGTAATAAAATAGGTAGGAATTCTAACTCCAGCCTTGACAACTGGGTGTGTATGCGTGTGTGTCTGTCTGACTTTGTTTTGAGTAGATAGCAATGCTTTTTAGGCTAGTCACACCCCCTACAATTTAAATGCACTACTTTGGCAAAGCTGCTGATGTCATCATCATCATCATCATCATCCCCCTTTTCCCCATTTACATGGGGTCGGGGTATCGTATTAACTGTCGCCAACTCTCTTGATTCAGAGCCACTCTCCTGCCTTCTTCAACACTCATGCCTGCCTGTCGCAGATCTTCTTTCACACAATCCATCCACCTCTTTGCTGGACACCCTCGCTTCCTCTTACTTTCTTCCTGTCTGTCCCAAATCTTCCTCACCAGATTGTCTTCTGCTTTTCTACACATGTGCCCATACAATCGTAATCTGTTCTCTTTGATCTTTTCTGCAATTGGAGCTACTTTGGCTTCTGCTCTTATGTCCTCATTTCTTCGCCTGTCCCGCAGTGTGCATCCTACCATCTTTCTCAGGCACTTCATTTCCATCACCTCTAGCTTCTTCAACTGTTCTGCCTTTACTGCCCAGGTTTCTGTACCATACAGTAGTACTGGTCGCACCACTGTCTTGTACACCTTACTTTTTAGCTTCTTTGGCATTCTTCTGTCATAGACTGCACCTGATACTCTATGCCAGTTGGCTGCAGCCCCTCTGATTCTAGCTTTGACCTCTTCATTCAGACTACCCTTCTCCTCAACCACTCCTCCCAGATACTTGAAGCTGTTTACCTGTTCCACTATCTTCCCATCTATCTCTATTCTCAGCTTCTTCTGATTTCGCCAATCTGCTGCCATCACCACTGTCTTATCTGTGCTTAGTTTCATCCCATGTGCCTTCAGATTTGCATTCCATTCTCCTATCCTTTGCTGAAGTTCTAGATCAGAGTCTGCCTGTACTGCCACATCATGTGCATACATCAGCTTTCTTGCTCTGACCCCTCCAACCTGTTTGCTGATGTTGTCCATTACCAGTATGAACAGCAGTGGGCTCAGAGATGAACCCTGGTGTACACCCACTCCCACTGGGAACCCCTCAGTGAGGCTAAACACTGTTCGTACTTGAGTCACTGGGTCCTTGTACATAGCTTGTACTAATTCTACCAATGTTTCTGGGACTTCAAACCACCGCAGTACTGCCCAGATCAACTTTCTTGGGACTTTGTCATATGCTTTCTCCAAGTCTAGGAAAGCCCAGTTTGACTCTCTCCTCTTCTCTAGTTTCTTCTCAAGTATCTGTCTCAATGCACACATCGGGTCAATTGTGCTGCATCCTGATCTGAATCCGAACTGTTCATCTCCCATCGTACATTCTACTATTCTGCGTATCCGTTTATCAATCACCCTCCCCAGAACTTTTCATGCAATGTGGTAGGAGTTTGATGCCTCTGTACTGTCCACAGTTGTGGATGTCCCCTGCTGCTGATGTCATCCACCTAGAAATACATATCAAGGAAGCATATAGTCCAGTAATCTTGGTAGTGTGTCCTGTAACTGTGTACTGCTGTGGTGTGAAAATTTAGGTATATAGCTGTTCAGCTCCCAGACATGGCAAGTGTGTGTCTGTCTGACCCTGTCTGTATAGACAGCAATGCTTTTAGGGTAGTCACACTCCATACAATTTGTATGCTCTACTTTGGCAAAGCTTCTGATGTCATCCATCTAGAAATACACCTCTCGGAAGGATGTAGTCCACTAATCTCCATAGCATGTCCTATAACTGCATACTGCTGTAATGTGCTAAATTAAGTAGGCAGCTGTTTTACTCCTAGACATGACAAATTTGTGTCTGTTTGTCTGACCCTGTCTGTGTAGAGAGCAATGCTTTTTAGTGTGGTCCCACACTCTGCAATTGAAATGCTCTACTTTGGAAGGCTGCTGATGTCATCCACCTAGAAATACATCTCTGGAAAGGCTGTCTTCTAGTAATCTCCATGGTGCATCCCATAACTACATAGTGTGATAAAATAGATTGGTAGAAGTTTAATTCCCAGACGTGGCAACTGTGGATGTTTGTGTGTGTCTGTCTGTCAGGGTACATAGCAATGCTTTTTAGGGTATTCACACTCCCTACAATTCAAATGCTCATCTTTGGCAAGGCTGCTGATGTCATTCACCTAGAAATACACCTCTGGGAAACTATAGCCCAGTAAATTCCCTAGCGCATCCTATAATTGCATACTGCTATAGTGTAATATAGATGTCTGTTTGGGGCTCTATAACCATGCATGTCAATTGTGTGTGTTCCACTGTCTGTGTGGGGAGCAATGCATTTTAGGCTAGTCACACTCAGTACATATCCAATGGCCTACGTTGGCAGTCCTACTGGTGTCATCCAATCTGAAATACACCTTCGGGGAAGGAGTACTCCAATAATCTCTGTGGCGTCTACTATAACTGTGTAGTGCTGTAGTGTACTAAACTAGGTAGGTAGGGCTTCAACCCCCAGACATGCCGTGTGTGTGTGTTTTTAACTTGTATCCTGTGGGTTTGAGTGTATGACACCTGGGCCCAATGCGGGGTGGGTTTTGTAAATGTTTTTTATGGTGGCCCTATATCACAATGCCCACTATACAGGGATACCAGATGTGAAATAGCTGAGAGGCTGGGGTGCAAAACCATACCCATACAAGTGACATCACAGCCAGGCAATCACAGTTAGCAACCTCAGTATTACCCAGAGCACACTCTAAACCCATGTCTCACACACACACACACACACACACACACACACACACACACACACACACACACACATGCAAACACGCACACACGCACACACACGCACACACGCGCACACACGCACACGCGTGCACACACACACACGCGCACACACACACACACACACACACACACACACACACACACACACACACACATACACACACACGCCGAGGCAACAGCCAATATGTGTGTAGTACACTGCATATTGGCGATTGATAGTAACTATAAAAGACAAAACTATTGCTATTTACACCTACACAAAAGTCCACCCCACCTCACTTCTCTGTCATATCTCCTGACATTACCACCAAACTCTTGGGAGTAACTACTGACCACAGCCTTAATTATGATGCTCATATCAATACCACCATAAAATCAGTAAACCAAAAACTAGGCTCCCTCTATAAATTTAAGCCTTTCCTTACTCCCATAGTTAGAACTACTATTGCCCACACCCACCTTATCTCTACTCTTTTATGCTTCTCCTATATATACAAATCTATCCAAAACTAACCTCCACAAGCTGTCAGTTTCCTACAATAATATTGCTAGATTTGCCACCAGCTCCCCTTTTAGAATGCCAAAATCTGAATCAACTGGATTGGCTTGAATTGCATAATCAAATTTTATTCCATCAACTGATTATTGCCCATAAAACCCTTTATCATCCAGATAAAACATAAATTCTCACAAGTCTAATCAGCCCATATAAAAATCTTTCAAACCTATGCTCAGCTAATAAACTTCTTGTATCCAGACTTAAACCCAACAATAAAGCAGGAGATTCCCTTTTCTCTAACGCTGTGGGGAAAAGTTGGAAATTACTTCCTAGTGAACTTACATCTCTGTTCTCTACTACACTTTTCAAAAAGAAACTCAAATCACACCTTACCAGCCACTGGCTATGTCCCTGTACTAACCCTGACTAAGACTTTCTCTGTCTATTTTCATCTTTATCAGTTTTTCTTATGCTATTACTCATGTCATTGCCACTTTAAGCCCCCTACCTTCTAGTTGTACTTATTGTAACCAGGAAAGCCAGAACTGACATCTCTCTGTCTCTTTTATGACTTTCCACCCACCCATTAACTCTCAAATCCTATTTTAACTTCTCTGTTCTCATGTTACTTACTCTTAACCTTGAGCTGGGAATCAAAAGGGTTATCTTAACTCATGTTTGTACTACATGTTCTACTATATTCCATGTATGCTAAATTGACTTGTAACACCTGTTTTGTAACTGAAGTTTTAATGTTTTGTTTCTTTATCTGTTTTATGTGGAGCTTTTCTCCCCAGGCCTCTACTGAAAATGGACATATATCCAGTAAGACTAGCCCTGTCAACAAATGTAAAATAATAAATAAAAATAAAATATTATTGCAGTGGCCTACAGAGGGCATCACACCCTGTCCATCTGTCCAATACACATGCACATGCAGACAGTGCATCTTCCCCATGTTCCCCACTAGACACCTGCAACGACTGTGGTGCCATCACATGTGAACCTCAAAGGACATACCATGCCTGAAAACCTGCCCTGTATGGACAGATGGCACCAACGCCAGGGAATGCCGGTAGCATGCTATCAATGTAGCAGCAGGGTTAACCTGCTGTCCATTACCAGTTCCAGCCACAGATGGCCACGACTGGCACATCTGATGATTATCTGTGTGCACAGCATGGGACAGACATCCCAGGTACAGTTCCACATGTCACTGTACATGCATGTGGGAGGTGTGCACATCCCAGATACCGTCCATGTCATGGATTAGGAACACATACACGGCAGGTGATGCACAGCATTGACCACATGCCATAGCCACCCAGGTGACCGGATGGTGGATACAATACTCAACTGTGTGGGCAAATGCAGAAACCACAGGCCTGAGCCACAATGCAGACCATTGTCATGTGGCCTGATGCCAAGGTATACCCATCACCTAGCCTTGTATAGCCATCTGCCACAGTTAACCACCACATACCCAGGCAGAAATGCACCCATGCATGTCAGTACTGGCACCCTGTGTGTTTGTCTGTGTGTTGTATGATGCTTATGATCACATCCACACTCACTACAACCCCCAGTGGCATACTGATGCATGCTGTCTGATGTCAGACACCTCCCCATACCCTTTGCCCATATAACCTCTGTATGACCTGTGTGCTGCATGTGATACCTGCACAGTAATGTGTTGTGGCAATCTCACTAGTGATGAGCTGTATCCCAGGCCCTACCAGGTGTGTCAGTGTGTGTGCATCCCTGTGAGAGTGTGGCTGTGTTGACCCTGACACCTGTTCATGTGGACAGGCATGTGTACATCACCTACTGTATAGCTACCATATCCCTGTTGCAGATGTCACTCACCATCACATATATGTTCTGCGAACTCCACAGCAGGTAACTTATGTGGTGCATCCAACAACTGCATAGGACTGTGATAGCAGTACATAGTCATCAGGGGTTTAATACCCTGTGCTGGTAAGTGTGTGACACAAATATGCTTAGATTTTACTCTCCCACCCCTCTCTGACTTGCTGGTGCCTCTTTCTGCCTCCCTCACTCCCTCACTGGTGGATGCGGAGACCTATACCTGCTTTTCTTATGCAGCAGCATGTGTATTTTAGGTAATGCACATGATCAGCTGAATGTCTCTGCATGAATTGCAGCCCTCCCCTAGCTGATTGCATGTGGAACAGCTGTGGTAACATTCCCATAACCAGTTGCATGGAAACACACTCCAATATCTAGGAGCATCATGTTTGTGTTGGTCCTTTTCAGTCACTGTGAACAAGAACTCGTTCTGTTGTTTGGCAAACAGCATCACAGATGGAGTGGGGATTTACCTCTGACAACATACACTGTGGAAAAAGGCCAAAACACAGGAGGGGGATATGCCCGACCTGACTACAGACTGTAAGCGCTGCTTGCTATACTGTATTCAGAGTAATGATGGTTTAACAGGGTGTGTACGGATATGGCTGTCCTACATGTATTAATACCTGCTATGTCAGTTGTATGTATATGAGTACTCCCCATCTGCAGGGTCATCTGCAGACTGGGCAATGTGTGGTGCCTTTGGAGTCATGTGTTACCCACAGAACATGCATCTATGAACTGCATAAGGTAGTGTGAGGACTGCAGTCTGTAGATGGTGTAAGCCATGACAGTTACTTACTTCATATGCCTCATAGGACATATGTTGCAACAAACCCTGTTAAAACAGTAAATGTATGCTGTTATCACAGCAACGTGTCAGTATTGGCCCTATGTATGTGCTTCCAGCCACAAGACAGTCAACCTTTGTACATATGTCATGCATTAAGAGGTGCATAGGTGCTGTACACCATAATTAGTGTCATCATATCTGATAACAAGGCAGTGAGATATCAGACTGCTACACATGTTATGTACAGTAGCGGCTATATTTGCTGACATAACCTGGACATACTGTGGTTGTTTGTACAGTACTGAGGTCTGTGTAGTTATGGTGAATGTCGACAGTGTGTGTATTGTCAATATGTACCTTGGCCTGTGTACAAACTGTGGTAGTTGTCATCGTCCTAGGTCCTGTCCTATCTGATGATACATGCTGCTCAACTGTATGTTACCATATTGGCTTACATGTCTGTAGGGCCATACACACACATGTTCCATACCACAGCCAGCCATCAGACCAAACTGTATAGCCGCCCAGTATATGTAGGGTTAATGTGTGAGTGGCACATATGAGGAAGGTGTTGAACAGTTAGACCATATAGTGTAATATTATGCTAGCTTGCCATATATCTCTGTGGCTGCATTCTCATTGGTTGTGGTTATGCATTGTCACACAGGTGTATCTTACTCTGTGCTGTGACATGCCTGTACAGCCTGCTATATATGCAGGTACATATGCATTCCCCCATAGGAGATGTAGGCCTGTGTTGAGATAGTCTGACTGTAGCCTGTATAATGCATTGTTACATGTCTAGCAGCTTACTGTACTTACCCAGTGAGATGTCATGTGCAGATACTTGCCAGATGCATTGCATGCTGGGCCTCCCTTAACAGTCATGAATGTCAGACAAAGCAGTGGGATGCTGTACAGATGTATGTCAATATCTATTGGGTAGTATGTAACCATGGCACCCCTGTACCAGTGGTTATTATGTGTCAGGCCAGACAGGAGCGTGTGACTGCATAACCTATGATGGCATATGTATACCAGTCATTATGTGTTATACCAATTTACATGGCTGTTAACATCCATATTGTCAGGCATGATACACATGTTTTGCAGTTAGGGGTTCTGGGTATACCTCTGGACTGTACAGAGTGCTTCAGAATGTCCACACATATTGGCCAATATCTCCGCTGCAGTCAACAGGGGCAGTACGTGCTAGCAGCGGTACTTCCCTATGATGTCCTTAGGATATCTGTCAGTAGCCAATGGCACACATGTGGAATGCAGATGTAACCTCCCACACACACACACCATGTCTGTGAAGACAATCCCAGTTACAGGAGCAATAGTATATAGAACTGTAATAGTACACATATAAAGGTTTTCCATTTCTGCACACCTGTGTGTGGGGTTTGTTCCTATGACCTCTCTGTAGGTATATGTTGCAGGCCGTGATTGTCAGTTGTATGGGTGGCCCATACAGTGTCCAGTTGTTCAGGTGTGAACTGTATGCATAGTGTCTGTTCCATATTTTGTGCACCTTCTACATATTTATCTTACTGTATATATCTCTGCGTGTGTATATGTAGTCACATGTATATCATGTATATCAATATATATATATATATATATATATATATATATATATATATATATATATATATATATATCTGTACCTGCATATATGTGTTTGTGTATATGTATCCTGGGGAAGTTGATAGCATTGAGGCCATGTTACTCCACTACACGCAAGTCAGGCAGGTAATGTAACAACAGGCCTTGTGTTGTGGCAACTTATGTGGGCATTTAGAGGACTGTGATGTTAATAAGTGGTAGCAATGTGTGTATGTTAACAAGTGTAATGCAGGATGGGGTAACACATGGATATATACATGGGGCTGTCTGTAAAGCCATGGACAGGTAGGTAGTATGGAGATGTGTGTGTGTATGTGTGTGTGCATGTATGTGTGTGTGTGTGTGTGTGTGTGTGTGTGTGTGTGTGTGTGTGTTTACTCTTAAGCAATGCTGTACAGGTTTTAAAGGGAGGTTATTGTTTTCCCCCACAGGTGGTGAGGTGGGTCAGTGACCTTCCTTCAACCAATCTGATGTAGGTGACCATACAGACACCGATGATGATGATGATAATGGTGAGGCACAGGTGGGGTTGTCAGGGGCAGACACTGCACCAACATTTGACATCCCCCTTTTAGCCACCCCACTCCTGCACACAGGTGTCTATATACACCCCAGCACCAGTTGTCATAGCAGAGGGACAGAAAATGTAAATTCATATAAGGATTTGTGTATTTTGATAGATCTAGCTTTGGGTTTTTCTAATCATATCAACCCATTGGTAAATGATATTTATAACAGTATAGGATGCAAATAAATGTATAAGTTCTATGGAATCAGAAATTATGAAATCATTGTTTCTAAGTTATAAAAAAGCCAAACTGGAGTTTGGAATAACAGAAAGAAAACCTTATAAGAAAATAAGCATGAGTAATTTGGAAAGAGTTTGGTCAAAATATATGAAGGACATCAAGGAACATAAAAATATAAGTTATTATAAAAACTAAAAATCCTGAACTTGTACAGTGTCCCATACAGATATTTAAAACAACACCCTGGATTCACTATGCCCTGCATGGCATGCAGGATCAGTGCAGGAGCTCTAGCAGGCAATATGTCTGCCGTGTGATCCAGGAACAGCCTGCAGGAGCTTGCATGAGAGCTCCTGCACTAATCCTGCATGGACTAAGCCCTTGTATGCAAATAACCCCATTTGCAGGAGAAATCCATGCAAATGAGGTGATTTTGTGATCCCAGGAAGCTTGCAGGACTAGTGCAATCTGCAGAAATGTACTCAGTTAGTAACCGAGTACATGTCTGCAAAATCTAAAACGGACTTGTGACAGCTCCAAATAAATGCTGCATAATTGAAGAAGCATGCCAATGGCCAAGTATAAGGCCACTGGGATTGCAAACAAAACAAAAAATAAAAATAATCAGCTTTTATTTTTTTTCTAGCCTATCTCGGCTGTTTAAGCATAGGGCAGCGGCGCACAAATGGGATCGGGGGAAAATAATAAAATAAACCTTAAATAAGCATTCAAACTAAAATCAGTATTCTGACATGCAAGTCAATGTCAGGCAGAAGACAATCTGGCCAGTGAGTAGTGGTTGCTAAGGGGAGAGGTTTAGTGTGAGACATGCAACTATGCATTAGCACTCAATCCCATGCAAATGAGGGGAAGGATAGTGAATCCCAGTTTTCCCCAGCATGTGAGTCAGGTCCCAACAGTGTAAGAGTAGGAATAGCCTGGTGCAAGCCTAGGAGTTAGGTGACATCATGGGTGTGTGTGTGTCAGGCATACTGTAAGCAGACTGGCGCCCTGTGGCTCGGGTTTGCTCCTAGCTTAGAAGAGCTAAGTTAGGGGGTGTGTCTAAACCTGCTTAGCACTCTTTACAAAGCCTAAGTGGGTGTGGGCACTGTGCACTGGGATTTACAGGAAGAAAAAAGAGGTTAAACCTGGAAATAGCAGCAGTGTGCACATTTGAGCACTCTGTTTGCGTGCCACACACATGGGCTTAAACAGGAAGGCAATGGGAAGGGGAAAACAGCAGTAGGAAGGTAATCAAAGAGAACTAGCTTAGCTGGTAGGTGAAATGTATCAGAATCGGCCAATTACACAGGCAGCAGACCAGCCCAGCCCAGAACACTACTATAAACTATGCAAACACCTTTCCCTCTGGACTTCACACACTCTGCACCACCGGTGTAAACAAGCGGGGAACTTTTAACACACACAACAGCAAAATGCTAGGGGCTGCGATAGCTATCATACAACTTGTGGAAGAGGCTGAGGGTGGTGAGAATGTGAATGCTGCTGACCAATCCACAGTGAGGAGATGGAGAAGAGTGTACAGACCCAGGGTAACCTACCAGGGAATACATGAGCTGGAGATAGTGGAGTGTTATAGGGTGGACAGGGACCTCCTACAACAAATTGTTGATCCATGCCAACCACGCCTGACACACAGAATTAACAGAGGCGAACCCACCACAGTGGATACCAAGGTATGTGTAGGCCTAAGAATACTAGCTACAGGTACCTTCCAAAGGCCAACTGGGGATATGATGGGGATTATACAGGCATCAGCATCCAGGGTACTCCACCAGTTCCTGGATGCCATGTCAGCGAGCACATATATTTCTACAACACCTGTGAGGCGTTAGCTAGCAATATGCGTCTCTTCCACCAAATGGTAGAATACCCTGAGGTAGTGGGTGCAATAGACTGCACGCACATATGCATCAAAACACCATCCGGTGAGCGGGGTAGGGTCTACATCAACTGCAAGGGCTTCCCCTCCATCAACTGCCAGGTCGTGTGTGGATGCCCGGGGCATAACAATGAATGTGTGTGCTGGCTGCCCTGGAAGCTATCATGATTCCCACATCTGGCATCTGACACAGCTGTACCAGAGGTTTGCCGGTGGGGACATCTCACACGGTCACTTAGTGGGGGATGCTGGATACACACTAGAGCCATGGCTGATGACACCCATCAGAAATGCACACATACCTGAACAAGAACTCCATAATGAGGCACATGCACAAACAAGAATCATAATAGAGCGTGTGTTTGGGAGGCTAAATTCTTGGTTCTGGTGCCTGGACACATCCGGTAGAGCCTTGCAGTAGTCACCAGCTACATATACCCAAATTATCCTTGTATGTGCCATGCTACACAATATGATCCTGTGGAAACAGCTGCAGCAGGAACAGCAGGTGGCAGGGCCACAGATCTCCCATCATTGCCAAGGCCTGCACAGGCACAGAGTAACTCAGAGGCCCCAGTAGGCAGATGGAGGTGTGCCCAGTATGCCCTGGCCTTGGCAAAGAGCCAAAACATAGCACATGCACTGACATGGGAAGGACCCAGGGAATAGCACCTCTCTCAGACTCTCATATACAGTAAAAGGTATGTCAAGCATTACACTACCTGTGCCTAAGCATGTGTAGTGAGTGCACTATGTGCATCTGACATAGGCAGCCCTACAGCACCACTCTCAACACTAGGACACCCACAAGGTAAGTGACTCAGACATGCCAGTCTGGGGGGGGGGGTCACATACCCAACAACAGTCACGGCCAGCTGGACAGGTGTAGACAAACACAAACAAAGGCTGTGTTATGGGTAACCCCCACTGAGGCCTACACAGACAGACTACAGCAGGTCAGGCAGTGGGATGTCAGTTCTGAAGGCTAGGAAGTCAGACACTAATATGTAGGTAATTAAAAGCTAAGATCTGTAGTACACTGGTACGCCTCTAGCCAGCATGATAGGTAAGACTACAGATTGAAATGGAGTAACCGACATACCAGTAGAGTCCTAGCAAATGTGTACAAGTGTCATGTGTGCCTCCCCCATCCTACATAGAAATAGAGTAACAGTCAGATGTGCCCCCAATAATGTGTAGAAATGTAGAAATAGTCAGGTGTGCCATCCCATCCTATGTATAAAACATAGTAACAGTCAGGTGTGCCCCCCCAATCCTTTGTAGAAATGTAGAAATAGTCAGGTTTGCCCCCCATCCTATATAGAAAATATAGCAACAGTCAGGTGTGCCCCTCCCCAATCCTGTGTAGAAATGTAGAAATAGTCAGGTTTACCCCCCATCCTACATTTAAAATATAGTAACAGTCAGCTGTGCCCCCAATCCTGTGTAGAACTATAGAAATAGGTGTGCTCCCCATCCTACATATTAAATATAGTAGCAGCCACGTGTGCCTCCTTAATCCTGTGTTGAAATGTAGAAATAGTCAGGTGTGCCCCCCATCCTACATAGAAATATAGTAACAGTCATGTATCCCCCCCAATCCTGTGTAGAAATGTAGAAATAGTCAGGTGTGCCCTCCCCTCCTATGCAGAAGTGTAGTAACAGTCCATGTGAAATGATCAATGGATACCCTGCAGAGACAGCATGCTACCTGTAGGTGTACAGCACAAAGGTCAGCAATGCAGTACAAACTACCTGGACCTGAGCCACACATTCAATACAGATGGCCGCACTGGGCATGCCCACACACCTAAGAGTAATGAAGGCAATGTCAGTCAACAACATACTGAAAGGTCATTCCGGGCATGCTCACACACTTAAACAAATGAAGGCCATTTCTGCAAACACCATTGGACCAGACATATCTGGCAGATGCAGATGTTAGTGCAGACACTCCTCAGTATGCACCACACATGCTTTGCACACACAGTGTTTTGGAATACAGGCATATATGTAAGGAAAACATGCTATAATAAGCCAAAGGTAGACATACAGATGTGTGGAAGAGGATGACTGTGACAAGGAGCCATCCAGGGCTCTCCCACCCAGCACACAGCCAAAGGGCCACAACCACACGAGGGTCTGATGTCACACACTGCAGATACTAGCCACTGGTATCTGTCAGCATTACAGAGTATGTGGTGCACATTCCAGCTGTGCAACATGACTGTTCAAGGAAGTAGTCATCTAGCAGCTGTATACACGGACCTGTGGAATATGACCCAGGTTGTGCCCGCAAGTGGTGTGTCAAACCCTAGATGAATGGGTTATCTGCCATGCACACACACTGCCCTCCCCATAGCCCCACTATGACAAGCTTGCTGAGGTCATCTACTCTGAAATACACCTTTGGGAGAGTTGTAACCCTGTAATCTCTGTGGTGTGTCCCATAACTGTGTACTGCTGAAGTGTGATAAACTAGTTAGGTAGGAATTCTAACCCCAGTGTTGGCAACTGTGCGTGCGTGTCTGTCTGAGTAGAGAACAATGCTTTTTAGGGTGGACACACTCCCTACAATTGCAATGCTCTACTTTGGTAAGGCTGCAAATGTCATCCACCTAGAAATACATACCTGGAAAGGTTGCATCCCAGTAATCTCCTTGGCATGTCCCAAACTGCATACTACTGTAGTGTAATAAAATAGTTAGGTAGGAATTCTAACCCCAGCCTTGACAGCTGGGTGTGTATGTGTGTGTGTCTGTCTGACTTTTTTTGAGTAGATAGCAATGCTTTTTAGGCTAGTCACACCCCCTACAATTTAAATGTACTACTTTGGCAAAGCTGCTGATGTCATCCACCTAGAAATACATCTCAGGGAAGCATATAGTCCAGTAATCTCGATAGTGTGTCCTGTAACTGTGTACTGCTGTAGTGTGAAAAATTAGGTAGGTAGCTGCTCAACCCCCAGACATGGCAAGTGTGTGTCTGTCTGATCCTGTCTGTGTAGACAGTAATGCTTTTTGGGTAGTCACACTCCATGCAATTTGTATGCTCTACTTTGGCAAAGCTTCTGATGTCATCCACCGAGAAATACACCTCTTGGAAGGATGTAGTCCACTAATCTCCATAGCATGCCCTGTCACTGCATACTGCTGTAATGTGCTAAATTAAGTAGGTAGCTGTTCTACTCCTAGACATGACAAATGTGTGTGTTTGTCTGACCCTGTCTGTGTAGACAGCAATGCTTTTTAGTGTGGTCACACACCCTACAATTGAAATGCTCTACTTTGGAAGGCTGCTGATGTTATCCACCTAGAAATACATCCCTGGAAAGGCTGTCTTCTAGTAATCTCCATGGTGCATCACATAACTACATAGTGTGATAAAATAGTTTGGTAGGAGTTCAATTCCCAGACGTGGCAACTGTGGATGTTTGTGTGTGTCTGTCTGTCAGAGTAAAGAACAATGCTTTTAAAGGTATTCACACTCCCTACAATTCAAATGTTCATCTTTGGCAAGGCTGCTGATGCCATACACCTAGAAATATACCTCTGGGAAACTATAGCCCATTAAATTCCCTAGCGCATCCTATAATTGCATACTGCTATAGTGTAATATAGATGTCTGTTTGGGGTTCTATAACCACGCATTTCAGTTGTGTGTATTCCACTGTCTGCCTGGGGAGGAATGCATTTTAGGCTAGTCACACTCAGTAAATATCCAATGGCCTACGTTGGCAGTCCTGCTGATGTCATCCAATGTGAAATACACCTTTGGGGAAGGAGTACTCCAATAATCTCTGTGGTATGTACTATAACTGTGTAGTGCTGTAGTGTACTATACTAGGTAGGTAGGGTTTCAACTCCCACACATGCTGAGTGTGTGTGTATGTTTTTTGTGTGTGTTTTTAACTTGTATCCTGTAGGTGTGAGTGTGTGACACCTGGGCCCAATGCGGGGTGGGTTTTGTAAATGTTTTTTATGGTGGCCCTATATCATAATGCCCACTGTACAGGGATACCAGATGTGAAATAGCTGAGAGGCTGGGGTGCAAATCTATACCCATACACATGACATTACAGCAAGGCAATCACAGTTAGCAACCCCAGTATTACCCAGAGCACACTCTCAACCCATGTCACACACACACACACACACACACACACACACACACACACACACACACACACACACACACACGCATGCACGCACGCACGCACACACACACACACACACACACACACACACACACGCACACACACACACACACACACACACACACACACACACACACGCACACCGAGGCAAATCCAATATGTGTGTAGTACACTGCATATTGGTGACTGATAGTAACTATGGAGTGATTGCAGTGGCCTACAGAGGGCATCGCACCCTGTCCATCTGACCAATAGGCATACACATGCAGACAGCGCATCTTCCCCATGTTCCCCACTAGACACCTGCAACGACTGTGGTGCCATCACATGTGACCCTCAAAGGACATACCATGCCTGAAAACATGCCCTGTATGGACAGATGGCACCAATACCAGGGAATGCCAGTAGCATGCTATCACTGTAGGTGCAGGGTTAACCTGCTGTCCATTACCATTTCCTACCACAGGGTGGCCATGACTGCCAAATCTGATGATAATCTTTGTACACAACATGGGCCCAACACCCCAGGTACAGTTCCACATGTCAACTGTACATGCATGTGGGAGGTGTGCACATCCCAGACACCGTCCATGTCATGGACTAGGAACACATACATTGCAGGTGATGCACAGCATTGGCCACATGCAATTGCCACCCAGGTGACTGGATGTTGGATACAATACCCACCTGTGTGGGCAAATGCAGAAACCACAGGATTGAGCAACAATGCAGACCATTGTCATGTGGCCTGATGCCAAGGTATACCCATCACCTAGCCTTGTATAGCCATCTGCCACAGTCAACCACCACATACCCATGCAGAAATGCACCCATGCATGTCAGTACTGGCACCTGCGTGTTTGTCTGTGTGTTGTATGATGCTTATGATCACATCCACACTCACTACAACCCCCAGTGGCATACTGACGCATGCTGCCTGATGTCAGACACCTCCACATACCCTTTGCCCATATAACCTCCATATGACCTGTGTGGTGCATGTGATACCTGCACAGTAATATGTTGTGGCAATCTCACTAGTGATGAGCTGTAGCCCTGACTCTGCCAGGTGTGTCAATGTGTGTGCATCCCTGTGAGAGTGTGGCTGTGTTTACCCTGACACCTGTTCATGTGGACAGGCATGTGTACATCACCTACCGTATAGTTACCATATCCCTGTTGCAGATGCCAATCACCATCACATATATGTTCTGCAAACTCCACAGCAGGTAACCTATGTGGCGCATCCAACAACTGCATAGGACTGTGATAGCAGTACATAGTCATCAGGGGTTTGATACCCTGTGCTGGTAGGTGTGTAACACAAACATGCTTAGGTTTTACTCTCCCACACCTCTCTGACTTGCCGGTGCTTCTTTCTGCCTCCCTCACTCCCTCACTGGTGGATGCGGAGACCTATACCTGCTTTTCTTATGCAGCAGCATGTGTATTTTAGGTAATGCTCATGATCAGCTGAATGTCTCTGCATGAATTGCAGCCCTCCCATAGCTGATTGCATGTGGAACAGCTGTGGTAACATTCCCATAGCCAATTGCATGGAAACACACTTCAATATCTAGGAACATCATGTTTGTGTTGGTCCTTTTCAGTCACTATGAGCAAGAACTCATTCTGTTGTTTGGCAAACAGCATCCCAGATGGAGTGGGGATTTACACATGACCACATACATTGTGGAAAAAGGCCAACACACAGGAGGGGGATGTGCCCAACCTGACTACAGACTGTAAATGCTGCTTGCTATACTGCATTCAGAGTAATGTTGGTTTAACAGGGTGTGTGCGGATATGGCTGTCCTACATGTATTAATACCTGCCGTGTCAGTTGTATGTATATGAGGACTCCCCATCTGCAGGGTCATTTGCAGACTGGGCAGTGTGTGGTGCCTTTGGAGTCATGTGTTACCCACAGAACATGTATCTGTGAGCTGCAGAAGGTAGTGTGAGGATTTCAGTCTGTAGATGGAGTAAGCCATGACAGTTACTTACTTCATATGCCTTATAGGACATATGTTGCAACAAACCCTGTTACAATAGTAAATGTATGCTGTTATCACAGCAACATGTCAGTATTGGCCCTGTGTATGTGCTTCCAGCCACAACACAGTCAACCTTTGTACATATGTCATGCATTAAGAGGTGCATATGTGCTGTACACCATAATTAGTGTCATCATATCTGATAACAAGGCAGTGAGATATCAGACTGCTACACATGTTATGTACAGTAGCGGCTATATTTGCTGACATAACCTGGACATACTGTGGTTGTTTGTACAGTATTGAGGTCTGTGTAGTTAGGGTGAATGCCGACAGTGTGTGTATTGCTAATATGTACCTTGGCCTGTGTACAGACTGTGGTAATTGTCATTGTCCTAGGTCCCATCCTATCTGATGATACATGCTGCTCCACTGTATGTTACCATATTGGCTTACATGTCTGTAGGGCCATACACACACATGTTCCATACCACAGCCAGCCAGCAGAACAAACTGTGTAGCGGCCCAGTATTTGTAGGGTTAGTGTGTGAGTGGATGTATGAGGATGGTGTTGAACAGATAGACCATATAGTGTAATATTATGCTAGCTTGCCATATATGGCTGTGGCTGTGTTCTCATTGGTTGTAGTTATACACTGTCACACAGGTGTATCTTACTCTGTGCTGTGACATGCCTGTACAGCCTGCTATATATGCAGGTACATATGCATTCCCCCATAGGAGATGTAGGCCAGTGTTGAGCCAGTCTGCCTGTAGCCTGCACAATGCATTGTTACATGCCTAGCAGCTTACTGTACTTAACCAGTGAGATGTTATGTGCAGATACTTGCCAGATATATTGCTGCCAGACCTCTCTTAACAGTCATGTATGTCAGACAAAGCAGTGGGATGCTGTACAGATGTATGTCAATATCTATTGGGTAGTATGTGGCCATGGCACCCCCGTGCCAGCGGTTATTACGTGCCAGGCCAGAAAGGAGTGTGTGACTGCATAACCTATGATGGCATATGTATACCAGTCGTTATGTGTTATACCCATCTTCATGGTTGTTAACATCCATATTGTCAGGCATGGTACACATGTTTTGCACTAAGGGGTTCTGTGTATACCTCTGGACTGTACAGAGTGCATCTCTGCTGCAGTCAACAGGGCCAGTATGTGCTAGCAGCGGTACTTTACTATGTTGTTCATAGGATGTCTTTCAGTAGCCAATGGCACACATGTGGAAAGCAGATGTGACCTCCCACACACACCATGTCTGTGAAGACAATCCCAGTTACAGTAGCAATAGTATATAGAACTGTAATAGTACACATATAAAGGTTTTCCATTTCTGCACACCTGTGTATGGGGTTTGTTCCTATGACCTCTCTGTAGGTATATGTTGCAGGCAGTGATTGTCAGTTGTATGGGTGGCCCATACAGTGTCCAGTTGTTCAGGTGTGAACTGTATGCATAATGTCTGTTCCATATTTTGTGCACCTTCTACATATGTCTCTTACTGTATATATCTTTGCATGTGTATATGTAGTCACATGTATCTCTCTCTCTCTCTCTATATATATATATATATATATATATATAGATATATATATATATACATATATCATATATACATATACATATATATATATATATATATATATATATATATATATATATATATATGTATATCTGTATCTGCATATATGTGTCTGTGTATATGTCTCCTGGGAAAGTTGATAGCTTCCACATTTTACATTTTCTATGGGAGCCGGACTGTACTGCATGATATGTTATCAACACCAGCCTGACATCATACAGGTGGGATGTAGTACTGTTAACATCTTGTGGCCATGTCATGAGAGGTCCTGGTTATGGGATCTGCAACACTTGGTAGTGTATTGCAGGGCAGACAAGTTTGGCTGTGTGGGGGGGTATGCCTATTCGTACAAGACGTATATTGTTTGGGGCCTCCCAACCCCATTACCAGTGCATGTGGACATATTTGATTTTGTTAATTTACCATTGCTATCTACAAATGTATGGCCACACATACCTATACATATATACCTGCTTACATATATATGACCATATCCGTATATACCTACATAGATATATATATCTGCGTACATATATGTACCTTGCTGTGTATATGTAAACATATAGATGTAAACATATATATGTGGCTATGTAGGCATTTGCATGTATATATGTTCATATACATTTATATATATATATATATATATATATATATATATATATAGATAGATATATATATAGGTCTACTAGTCTACTATGGTTGATTGAAAACTCACTTGATTGAAAATGAAATTACTAGGACCACTTCACTGAAAGCTCACTTCACGGAAAACTCATTTTTTTTGAAACTCATTTCTCTGGAAGTCACAAATGGCCTTTTCCCCACTGTAGTGCGACCCTGGAGTTAGTAAATAAAGTAAGGGGGTTTGTGGGGGGCACAGCCCCCCATGTTGGGTGGTGTGGGAAGCATTGCCCCCCACATATTATAAATATTTTAAACTATACACTTTGATACTTACAAGTGCAATAAATGTTTCCAAAAGAGAATATATAACCAAGATATGTGGGGGGCTTTGCCCCCCACCCCCGTTACTTTGTATACTAACTCCAGGGTCACACTACAGTGGGGAAAAGGCCATTTATGACTTTCAATGAAATGAGTTTCAGTCAAGTGAGTTTTCAGTGAAGTGAGCTTTCAGTGAAGTGGTCCTAGTAATTTCATTTTCAATCAAGTGAGTTTTCAATTAACTGTAGTAGACCCATATATATATATATATATATATACATATATATATATATATATATATATATATATATATATATATATATATATATATATATATATGTATATATATATATATATATATATATATATATAAATATATCTACATATATAGATATGTTGCATCTGTATAGATATTAATATATTTACATGCACATACATCTGCATGTTGGTATACATTCTCTGTACTGTTGCATGACTGGGCTGGATGATATGTTTCTGAAAACATCAGATTTATGTGTATCTGTCATGGCTTAGTGGGAAATCACTTTGTGTATGGTGTGCATGTCCTGGGCTCAAACCTTGCAGAGGCTGATTATTTTGCTGCTGGGCAAAATACGGGTCATTGGATACAGAGTGATTAAGGCACTTTAAAGTAGTGCATCTTCATTAGACAATACTTTAGTTATCAGGAGGGGAACCTGTAGTGCTGTGTGCATACCAGGGTTGTGTTTTTCCTGTATACCTGAATTAGACGTTCCTATTAGGTATCGTGTGCATACCGGACAACCTTGTGTACCACGTATGCTTTGCGATACCTAAAAATAGAAGCATTGGTGTAAACAAAGTCACCCGTGAAGTCTATTCTTATTACCAGGAATACATTTGTCCCATGCAGGATGACTAAAAATGTCGGTGCTATTCTTTGCGGTAACCTAATGTCTGGAAACGTAAGCATGGCTGTGTTCATATATGCATGGAGTACAGCTTGTGGAAGACCGAAGATACTTGAGTTGGGACAACACACAAGACGTGTCCTGAGGGGAGGAGAAGTGGAGGGTGGGCAAATTATGGTGGTGTGGTTGCTATGGGCCAGTAACCAGAGAAGGGATGGTGGCTGCGTGTGTGCAGGTGGGGTGGGGGTGGGGGGCAGAACTGTGGGTATAGAAAATATGCGTCGGGGAGAAGATGCTGGGTTGGTTAGACCTGTACTGGTCGGCCCGCCTAGTGGGTGGGGAAGAGGGGAATGAGATATAAAATAGTGAAACATAAAATAATAATAATTTAAATCCCTATTTAAATAACACGATTAAAATAAAATAAATTGGTTGTGTATTGCAAGGTGGACATGTTTGGCTGTCGGGGGGATTGCCAATTCGTACAAGATGCATATTGTTTGGGGCCTCTCAACCCCATTAACGGTGGATGTGGTCATATATGTTTCTGTTAATCTGCCATTGCTATCTATAGACGTATGGCCACATATACCTAAATAGGTATATATATTTGCTTACATATTTATAACTATGTCCGTATATACCTAAGGAGATATATATCTGGGTACATAGATGTAACTTGCTGTGTATATGTGGACATATAGGTGTTGACATATATATGTGTAGATGTCGGCATTTGCATGTATATATGTTCATATAGAATTGTGTATATATATATATATATATATATATATATATATATATATATGTGTGTATATATTTCTGAATATATATATATATATATATATATATATATATATATATATATATATGTGTATATATTTCTGTATATATATATATATATATATATATATATATATATATATATATAAAACTACATATAGAGATAAGTTGTATCTGTTTAGATATTAATATATTTACACACACACATACATCTAAATGTTGGTATACATTCTCTGTACTGTTGCATGACTAGGCTTGATGCTATGTTTCTGAAAACATCAAATTTATGTTTATCTGGCATGCCTTAGTGGTAAATTATTTTGTGTATGGTGTGTATGGTCCTGGATTCGAACCTTGCAGAGGCTGTTTATTTTGTTGCTGGGCAGAACACAGGCCATTGGATACAGAGTGATTACGACACTTTAAAGCAATTGTAAGCGGGTTTGCATGGGTTTGAGCAGAGGTAAGCACTGATAACTTCCGGTTACTCAGTTCTTATACTCAGTTAGCTTCCACATTGCTTAATCTGTGAGGGCAGTGCTTACCCCTGTGCAAACGCACATAAACACATTTACTAGTGCTTACATATGCTTACTACTGCTTAGTTGTGCTTAAACCTGGTTACTAGGGCCTTATTCATTATGACACTGATACTTCACATGTGCATTTCCTGCAGTACTCTAGTTCATAAATACGTGTTATTTAGTGGGTTTTGCAACAAAACTATTGGTTATAATGTGCTTTGCCATATAAAACAGACTGTGCTGCAGTGGGACTCAAACTGGGAATGCCTGCTCAATAAGCGAATGCCCTGCCCACTACACTATTACTGTGCTGCTAACTTTGCATATATCTTTCTTGTTATCCTCTTCAGCCTTTTATGCTGCTTTAACAGTAGCTAAGCGTTGGGAACACCCGTGCATCTACGGTTAGCTGTACTCGGATTTTTAAACAAAATGAATACACGGGTTTCTTCATTTCATTTTAATGTACTGTTGCTGTTGTACACATGGGGGACTGTTGGTGGGTATATCCAGACACCTATGAGCGATCTCGCTCATTTCTTCCCACTTTCTGCTGTTCTACATTGCAAGAGCATGTTTATTCTGAGAGCTGTGCTCTCAGACATGCCCCCTCCACTCGTGCATGCTCCGTGTAAGCCTAGGAGCTCGGGCAGTGTGCCTTCATTGATATGCATGGCGCACTGCCATCCTGCTCCTAAACGGGTGCTTCCGTGCAGGATTAAGCTAGTCCTGCACAGAAGATTGGTGAATCCAGGGGAAAATCTTATTCAACTACCTCTGGAAATGATTGAGGGTTATTATAATGTAGTAGAATATCATTAGACAACCTATGCAGAAGATTATATAGGCATGAGAGATGCAGTAATTGCTTCTCTGAGAGAGTAGATGACACTTGGAATAGACTACCAAATTATATTAAAGCAAGCGCTAGTTTAAATATTTTAAGAACAACTTGGACTCTTACTTATGGGAATGACTGTTTTGGTATATTGGTGGGCTAGAAGGGCATTATTGCCTATGCCTGAAATCTTTGTATGTATGTATTGTTACAATAGCAAACAGACAATAACAATGAACAACTGTATTTGCACTCAGTATAATATTATTAATGCAACCGACCAAACACTACTGTTGAGGTATTAGCATTTTCTTTTTAACATGGATTACTGACAGATGCCCTGAACTTCCTCAAACAACTCTTAGTTTACAAGTGAATGTTCTGCCAAACAGTTGTTTGCAGTCACTTTTTACGGGTCTACTTTAATTAAACAAAAGTGGAATCTGTCGAATACAAATCCGTCGACACGTAAACAGAGAAACGCGTAAATGTCGAACACACTAAATAGCAAAATCGGAAATGTCGAATTGTCATAGTTGGCCCGTCTGCGGTATAGCTCCGTAAGGTAAGTGTGTGATAGTTATGGACCTTAGGGTTAGGGTGCATGTTAAGGTAAGTGCATAGATAGGTAATGTATGTAAGGTTTAGTGTAGGGTTTCGTTAAGTGTATGTGTGTAGAATATTTACTTTGTGTGGGTATAGTTCTGTATGGCAAGGGTGCGGTAGTTTCAGACCTTAGGGTTAGGGAGGGGTTAAGGGTAGTGCATAGATAGTTGTGTATGTGGGGTTTAGTGTAGGGTTACAAGTGGGGTTTTGGTGCTTTAATTTAGGGTTAGTAGTAGGGTTTTGGTTAGTGTATGTATGTGTTTTTTGTTGTTGTGTTAGCGTAGGTAGTATGTTACGGGCGGTGGGGTTGGCCGACTATTGCGGTTTCGATGTTTAAATTTCGCGGTTTTGCATGTTTGACATTATCATGTTTCGCTGTTTATGTGTCGGCAGATTCATATTCGACAGATTCCACTTTCGTTTAATTAAAGTAGACCCACTTTTTACACAGCCTAAGATTATTGATGGGTACCTTTAATAACTCTTTTTGAAATATTCTTGGTATGTCTGTGGCTTTCCTGTGGACCACAACAGTTTCTGTTCCTTAACTAGTTTCTGAGAATAATGTGGAACTCACCAGTTTCTCTTCCCTTATCAGTTTCTTCATTTAGCTTCTCACTCTATTTCAGAAATCCTCTATTATCATAGTCATTTGTTACTAATATTTTAAGCCCACAGAGCATTTCATTCTCATGTGAACACATTTTTTGCTAAGCTAATCACACTCGTTTACTGCATGTTTCTTTCTTCATACTTTGCAATCTGTGTATTTCATACTGTTTCTAAAAATATCACACTGTTACTATGAGGGAAGACAACTTATTTTTATACAATATCAATACCCCTTTTTCTTTTAAAAAATCAAAAATTTAAATTTTTACAACAAAAGCATTTCTTCATTGTTTATGCAATTTTCATTGCCAGTTACATTATTTACAATAGAAACCTGATTAACAGTTTTATTGATACAGATTTTAATCCACATACATGTTATGATAAGCAGAATATGAATTGCTATAAATGCTATTAAGGTTGTGATGATGGTTCCCCACCATAATCCACTTAGCAAATCACTCCAGTCACTGCTCCAGGTTTTCCGGAATTTTACAGATACTTCGACTATTCTATTTGAATGCTTCCATATGGATTCTGATTTGTCTGGAATATGCATACAGCATTCAATTCCCATGAGGGAGCATACCCCCATGATGTAAGCATGAAATCAAGGGGTTCAGGCGCCTAGGCAGCGAGACATTTCCCTGTGGTACATTTGACTGGGGACACATGGCTGAAGTGACATTCAGCTGCAAAGAAATATGGCTGTTTGCAAATTCCCTGTGAGCAAAGAGAAGCACACCCTGCCATGCTCACAGCTTTAATAACCAAATGAATGGTGGCAGAAGAAGTGATGAGTGTTGTGCTCAGTGTACAGTACATACTTATGTAACTACAACATGTAGAAGTGTGCTACAGCATGGAGGAAATCCTGCAGGATACTGTAGTCACATTTATGCTCTAGTATGTGTTTTAGGTAATGTTCCCTAGACACTGTGAAGGGGGTAGTAGGCCACACACTCCAATTATAAAGGCACTGCCCATTGTGCACTGCATTTGTACTGCCAGTGACATGCCCTCTGGCCAGCCTACTGTTGATGCCTGCCATATTGCCTGCTGTCTCATGTTCCGTTGGGGACCATGGACATTGTTTTCCCCCTGTGCATTTGGTTACTGAAGTTGTGGGCATGGCAGTGTATGCTTCTCTTTGCCCACAGGGAATTTTCAAACAGCCATATTTCTCTGCAGCTGAATGTCACTTCAGGCATGTGTCCCCAGTCAAATGTTCCACAGGGAAATGTCTCGCTGCCTAGGTGCCTGAACCCGAAATCAAGTGCCATTCGTTTCTGCAACATGACCGATAGCAGTGAAGGATTCAGAACAGGTATGGATGGGAGAGCTACCTCTGTCTAAAACATATGTCAGCAGTTATCCAGTACTAGACAGTTTCACATCTTGGTACATTCATCCCTCATTTTCTTTTCATGTTCTTTATATTTAGAAATATACATATGAAGCTACGAGCAATGAATTGAAGAAAGCAAATAAACTTTATACAGACATTAACGGCATAACAGAATTTATAACACTAGGTGTTCACTTTATACAAAAGTAATATTTTATTTTACTGTCCTTCTAACCTCACCCCAGTCTGTCCACACCGTCTGGATGACATCATCCTGTATTCCATATCTTGTCTTAGTTGTTAGCTTTTTCTTCATTTCTTTCAGTACACTAACTGGCCAATACCTCACTGAAATAAATTGATTAAGCCAGAGTTCTAGGTAGCTGGTAGTCCCCTAGAAACTATGGGGTTCTGGATTTCTAAAGTGCATTTTAAAGATGATTTTTAATATTTTGATCCAATGCAGGCCCAAATAAGCATCTTGACTATGGAAAGAAATAAGTTGTGTAGAATGCTTAAGCTTAAAGTAATATTTCCAAATAAAACAATATGACAAATGTTTATGATACGCGAGTTATATCTAGAAATAGTGTTTGCCTTCCTAACCACCCAAAAATAGTCAACTTCTATGAAGTACTTTGGTGTTAGACCAAGATGAAAGTGAAAGAATATGTGTCTACATACATTTTACACCGTTGCTGTTATTCATAAAAACAGCATGCCTACTAATCCCTACCACCAAAGGATTGCCATCTGTAAGCATCTGTGTTTTTCCTATGTGGTCCACTGTCTCTAGATAAGCTATAGTAACTTTCTGGGTAAGCCTCTGAATTCCATCAGTGAGAAAAATTAAGCAAAAAATAGCCACACTGTCTCCATGTCCCACATAACTTGTAACACAACGTTCTGAGTAAAAACCTGAGCATGGCTAGCTTTAGACTGAGACCTAGTGAAGAGGTTGACTCTCCCCTTCTAAGCCTGTGCAAAAATCCACTTACACATCTGGGGGTGTGGGTGTTGCCAATCCCCAAGGAACTCAGAGTCTAGATACTCTTGATGTATTTTTGTTTTATGTTTGAAAGGTAATTCACTAACTCACTCACTCACTCACTCACTCACTCACTCACTCACTCACTCACTCACTCACTCACTCACTCACTCACTCACTCACTCATGAGTCCAATCTGACTCATAGAGTGACCGTACAAACAACCACTACTATCTGCAGAGTTTACAAGGCAAAGGGGAAACAGAAGTATGTTGCCACGTCTTTCTTTCATATTACACATCCATACACTCATATGTATGGGCAATTAATAGCCCCCAATCCATGTTATTACATATTTTTGAAGTGTGGTAGAAAGCAGGGCATCCTGAGAAAATCCACGCAAGTACATTGAGGATATGCAGACTCTACACAGAAGACATCACAGATGACAACCAAACCAGATAACCTCTTTCCGTGAGGTGGCCACATTACCCATTATACCAATGTGCCCTCCTAAAAGATAATTAATTTTAATTATTTGTACTGTCATCCAGAAAAGTTCTGTGTGGATCCACAATTCCCACAATACACATGCACACAACTAGTTACTCACGCTACATGCTTATTTATAAGCAAATTGGAGGAACACCAATTCACTTACGGCATATCTTCAGAGAGCTGGTAGAAACCAGAGCACCTTAATAAAACCCACATGATGACAGGACAGACATGTAGTCTGCATGCAGGAGCCACAGACAAAAACTCAGGGAATCAAGCAGTGTGACATGGCAATATTAATCACTTCACTACTGTGACAAAGCTCAGTTACTTTCACATAAATCATGCAAAAAAATACTGGTTTCTTTAATATATTTTTGCTTCACAGACACAGTAGTCATAACTTGGATACCAGTATGCTTAACCCACATAGTAGACTCAATCATTTCATCCTCAGACAGGTCTCTTACCCATTGCCTATCTACAGCATCTGATTTAGCCCTGATAGGGTAACAAAAAATAGTGGTTACATTAATGTATTTTGTTTCACATGAATGGTAGTCCCAGCTTCATTAACCCAAATACACATTAGTCCTGAAAAGCCAAAATCGCAACAACAAAATCAAGGCCAATTATTTAATCAGTACACAGTCCCCATATATCAGTGAAGTTGTGGCAGTAATAAAAACTTGAAATATTTAATGGGGGAGCAAGGGTCAAGTGGGAGAAGCTGATCTTTTAAAAGAACAAGGTGGTTTAGGATTGCTTGATTTGAAGGAGTATTTCAGCGCTACACATTTAAGGCTCATATACATGACGCAAACAAAAATCTATTATTCAAAATGGAAAGAGATGGTGGTGAAGCTGGGAGAACTTCAAGAAATAAGCAGAGGGTAGGAATATGAATGCAGATACTGAATGAGAATAACAACAGACATACAGAATATTTTATCTGTAAAGTAACACAAAGTATTCTAAGAACTAAGCCAACATGAGAATGGAGAAAAATGTTGCCAATAGGGATGACTGCAATTAGGGGTACAGAGAATAGGCAAGAGGAGGCTGGAATTTACTGGAAAAATGGCAAATTAACCATGGTATTGGGAGCAAATAACTAGAGAGTGTATGTAAGGTTATAGAATGGGAAGGTGCCAGTATGATGTTTGGACGGTAGGCTAGATACTGCCTTCATTTTCAGGAATTGAGTATGGGCAAAGAGAAAGGGATGGGGAATCCTAAGTGAAAGACCTACTCTGGTAGAGTTTTTAGTTGACTTTAGAACAAAAACTGCTGATGGAAACGAGATAATTAACAGGACATATATATTTCATGATAACCACTGGAATCAATGAGAGACGTTTAGAAAAGATTGGGAAAGAGACTGAGTAAGCAATTCACAAGGAAAGAATGCGAGGACATAAGTAAGGCTCCCAAATATGCAACAAAGTCCAGAAGATTTAGAATTTTTGGTTGGAAGTATTTGCATAGGCATCTTTATACCCCAAGCAGACACCAAATAATTTTTCTTGCGGTTGATAGCAAATATTGGATGCCTTATGGGGAAGAAAGAGGTTACTGGAACCATACGTTTTGGGAGTGTAATGAGTTGGCAGACTTTAAACATTCCACACAGAGTACTCTGTCAGAAATACTGGCTGAGCAAATGGGTGTAACTACAAAAAAAAAATCAGGATCTGATTTGCCTAGATATAGTAAGGCCCTATTAGGTTTAATTCTGAAGGTTGTCTATAAAGCAATTACTAAAAAATAGAAATCCAAGCCTAAATCGACTCTATTAAAAGTATTGACTACTGTATTGACTGTTGTAACAGAGACTACAGAACTGGAAGTGGGATCTTTAGAAAATGGTAGGAACAAGTTACATAGAAACAATTAAATAGTGGGAACATTACAAAGAGGATAATGACAGCACCAAACCCCTACTCGCCGCAGCAACCCCTTCCCCAGCCATTCCACTGTTCCATTGCATGGCTATTTCTCCCCATTTATCATAAACACTGTTCAAACCCTTCAGTGTGTGTACTGTTTTCTTATTTACTTCTACAATGATTACAGATATTGAAATACAATATCACAACTGCTGATAGCCACTTGCTAAACAAACAATACATTCTCACAATGAAAACAGACTTAGCATGAGCAGTAAACTTCTCTGTCCTCGAAACTCACATTAATTGAAATGGCATTAAAACCCACATTCAAAGAAAATCCATCTGCCAGTAGAAAATTAAGTTTACCATTGGGCTGTTTTCACACCATAGGCTCCTTGCACACATTTTTAGGGCCATACATATATGTAGGTGTTCTTTGATTCACCTTCCTGATTGTATTAAATTATATTCCTTGTATAATACAGCACAACTTGTTAGAATGTGTTTTAAGTTTGTAGTTTTGAGCATTATTCCAGTAAGCAAGGAAATAAAATGTATAAACCAACAGTGACAAAACTAACTATTTCAGAAAATTTCAACAGAAAAGGTGAAGACTTAGCATGCGCAAGGCAAATAAATACCTAAATAGGCTTAAATCCAAAACCCTGGCCACTGACAAATTACCTAGAGAATATCTAAAGATCACAGCCAAAGGCATCTGTTATCCAGTCTCCATGCTTATTAATCACTCTTTACCAGAATGAGTTCCTTCTTTGTGGAAAATTTCACATATAATATCACTCCACAAAGGAGGTAACCCTGTCAAACTATCTTGCCTGTGAACTTTTAAGCTTTGGGTTATTCTCATTAGGAGTAATACATTATTATAGATTATGGGATGGGTTATTTTGAGCACAAAAAGGGAATTTGACTAGGCTCAAAATGGCCTGTATGGTAACTAGCCTAATACTTGCCTATGAACCTAATTACCGTCCAATTGCCATTCTATCATTTACTGCTGTTGAAACTTGGTTAGCCAACTCTCAGCTAATACTTAACCCCAATAAAACACAGCTAATGATATTCTATCACACTAGAGCCTTAGATTCCATACCCCCATTCAGAATATTCTCAGCTAATAGCACCCCATCACACCTGTCCAACACATGAAACTTCTAGGGGTTATCATAGATCACAACATGAAATTCAATAG
>NC_056728.1:1688503619-1688538619 GCF_019279795.1 Protopterus annectens
GTCAAAAATCTGGACAAAGCCGAAAATAATGGCGGGGGACAAAAGCCTCAAAAAAGGAACATATTTTAAATATTGCTCTTATAGACTTAGAAAGTTGCTAGAATAACGACATTTGTCATAGTATGCATTTTCTGGAGGAAACTAAGTCTGAAACTCAAATGTATGACATTTATTTTGTTATTTCGGTCCTCATTGATTAGCCAGAAAAACACAAATTTTATGTGGAATAGGCCAAAAATTATGAGGCAAAAATCTGGGCAGTCTGCAAAAATCTGGACAGTTCAGAAGTATGATATCTGTCAACCTCTTAGTGCAACACATCTGGACAAAGTCTAAAATAATGGGGATACAATGTGCCAAAATAAAGATAATTTTTAAATATTCCTCTTTTTAACTTAAAAAGTTGCTAGAATGACAGGATTTCTGTTAGCATGCATTTTTTGAAGGAAATGAAGCTTGAAACTCAAATGAATTACATTATTTAGTTATTTCAGTCCTCAGTAATTTGTCAGAAAAGCATACATTTTAAGAGGAATAGGCCAAAAATATGAGGCAAAAATCTGGACAGTTGAGAGGTATGCAACCTCTCAATCTCTTAGTGCAAGAAAGCTGGACAAAGCTTAAAACAGTGGTGATAAAATAACCCAAAAATAGGGATAGATTTTAAATATTGCTCTTTTTAACTTACAAAGTTGCTAGAGTAACAGGAGGTGTCATAGCATGCATTTTCTGAAGGATAGCAATTCTAAAACTCATATATACATCATTATTTCGTGACTTCAGTCCTCTGATTTGTCAGAAAATCACAAATTTTATGAGAAAGAGACCAAAACTATGAGACTAAATCTGGACAGTTCAAAGATATGTTAAGCACACACACAGACAAACATACATACACAGACATGCACCCTCATACAAACACAAACACGCACACACACACACACACACACACACACACACACACACACACACACACACACACACACACACACACACACACACACACACACACACACACATGCTGATAATAAAACGGCTAGGTTAAATGTAGAGCACGACTGCAGAATTTGTTTACATCCACATTGGCGTGTCTGCTTGTGTGCAAGTTTACATGGTCCTCCTTAAAGGAAAAGACTCCATGGTCTTAAGAATTATTTTTACTTTTTTTTTTTAAATATGGTTTGAAGCCTCCTGTACAGAGAGGGCCCACATAGCCACTGCTGCCTAGTGATGGAGCTGGCTTAATCCACAACAGCTTTTGCCAGTATAGTAATATTCAGACTTTTTGTCTTGATTTGGACACAACCAAATCAAGACTGAAAAACAGCTTTTGTAGTAACCTTGCTGGTACTGCTAAAGGGGAAGCTTTAGCTCCCTTAACCCCCCAACCCTGGCAAATCCGTCAGTACTTCGCATTGCCAATATTTCTGCAGTAATGTCAGTTACTGCCCCATAGGTAGCATTATCCAGACTTTTTATCAGTTTAGCTACTTTCCTGCTCCATAGTAAGGGAAGATACCTGCCCCTGATAGCACTCCATCCCCTGGATCTAACCCCTCAAAATCTAAATTTTTACTTTACTTTTTCCTATAATTTCTTACTAGACCTTTTGGTAATGTCTCAGTGAGCCTCATTAATGACATTACATACCCTGCAAAACAAATGCATGGATAGTGCTATCCCAAGTAAAAACAAGACTCATTCCTCCAAGAAAAGGAAACCAGTCTGGTGGACCCCTGCCATAAACAAGCTATACAACAGAAGGAGGAAACTAGTACAGAAAAGAGTAAAATCCCAAGAAGGAAAGACATCCCTGATCAGTATCAGCAAAAAACTACGATCCCTCATTAAATCATCCAAGGCTAGTTTCGAAAGAAAAATTGTCAATGATTCCAAAGATAACCACAAAGCGTTCTTTAGCTAGGTCAAGAACCTAAGTAGAAACTCTCAGATCTGCTCTGAGTTAGTGCAGAATGGCACAAAATACACTGAACTGACTGATATTGCCAACATTCTGGCAGACAGGTTTAGTGCAAACCTCACCCCCTTCTCACCCCCTAAAGGGCCCATAACCATATCAGAAGAATTTAGGGCCCTGTCAATCACCGGCACAAAGGTTAAAACAGCCCTATCCAAAGTCAAAAACACAGCTTCAATGGGACCAGATGGTGTCCCAGGCTGTGTCTTACTTCTTCTTTTGGCTTTCCTTGGTTAGGGGTCACCACAGTGGATCACCTGTCTGCTCATGATTAGCAGTGGAGTTTTACAGTGTCAAGTTGCCAGCCTGGTGCCCAACCTTCCACTGAAGGCACACACATGCACACACTCACACCTAGGGCCAATTTGGAGTGTCCAATCCACTTGCCGCATGTCTTTGGGATGTGGGAGGAAACCGGAGCACCCGGAGGAAACCCATGCGACCACAGGGAGGACATGCAGACTCTGCACAGAAGGAACCCCAACCGCGGATCAAACTGGAGAACCTCTTGCTGTGAGGTGACAATTCTAACTACTGCACCACCGTGGCCGCCACCCCAGGCTGTGTCTTAAAGGCGCTCCAAAATGAACTAACCCCTCACCTAAACACACTGCTCAAACTCAGCCTCTCTACAGGCTACATACCCACAGAGTGGCACACAGCAACAGTTGTCCCACTCCACAAAGGTGGAGCCACAACGGACCCCGGGAACTATTGTACTATAAGCCTGACTAGCCTGGTCTGCAAGGCTATGGAACGCATCATCATGGAACGCATTAAGAGAAACATTGGGAACCTCCAAACCTTGAACCCTATCCAGTTTAGCTTTGTTAAGGGCAGATCATGCCTCCTAAACCTAGTGGACTTCTTTGAGACAGTTACCAAGGCATTAGATGAGGGAAAGGAGGTCCACACAGCCTACCTAGACCTCGCAAAGGCTTTTGACACCATTCCCCATTCTAGTATTATTGACAAGCTCACTAGCTTGAACATAAACCCCTACGTCACAAGATGGGTTGCCAACTGGCTCATGGATAGAACCCACATGGTGAGAGTTGCAGGCTCTACATCCGACTCTAAACCGGTTACAAGTGGCATCCCCCAGGGCTCAGTCCTAGGACCCCTCCTGTTCGGTATATACTTCTCAGAGGTACAGGCAAGCATAGGAGGACTATGGCTGACCAAGTTCACAGATGACTGCAAACTAGGGGCCATAGTTGATTCTCTGGCTGATACAGACACCCTCCAGAAGGGTCTCACTGAGACGGATACCTGGTGTCAAAATCATGGCCTCAAGCTAAATGCCAAAAAGTGCGTAGTCTTCCCCTTTGGAAAAAAATAAAGTACCCATGAACTACCACATAGGTGGTAGTCCCCTAAATACAGAAAATGTAACAAGGGATCTGGGGCCCCAAGTAGATAGTAATCTCTCCTTTGATAATCATATTGTCAAGGTGGTTAGAAAATCCTTCTATGTGGCTCACCTAATCACAAAAGTGTTTGCATCTAGAACAAAAGAGGTTATTGTGGCTCTCTACTCATCACTCATTAGACCCATCATAGAATACAATGCCCCATTTGGGATGTACCTTACAAGGAAGATACCTGTCCCTGAGAGCACTTCATCCCCTGGATCTAACCCCTCAAAATCTAAATTTTGACTTTGCTTTTTCCTATAATTTCTTACTAGACGTTTTGGTAATGCCTCAGTGAGCTTCATTAATGACATTACACACCTTGCATAACATGTTCCTGTCCAATTCTAAGGTAAACACTTGTATGCATTTTGTCCATATATGTAATATTCACTTTAACATAATACATCTATGGGTTCCTTGTCTGCCTTATCAGTGATGTTATTTGCAAAATGCACTAACAAGTTTACCTTTTCCTGTAGCTCTCCTATTGCCCTAAATGTAATGTATAATGTATAATGTCTCCTTTTTACTGTTAAAATTTTCTTTATACTTACATCAATCCATGTTATTTGCTATTCTATTTAGAATTTCATTTGCCAGTGTATTATGGTTCCTTTGACTGCATTTTTAACTCTTTTCTCCATAATTTCCAATTCATAATATTCCATTTCCTGTATTGTTTCACCAATGTAATGTTACATTTGTTATTTCCTGCTGGGATCGAGCCCACCTGCCTTATACATATACTACCATTTTTTTCTTTTTCCTATCTGTAGCTTAGGAGCTTTCTGTTCCTTAACTACTTTACGTGGTTTAGTTCTGTTTAAAATTTGCATTGTCTCATTTTCCAGTTATGGTTCTATATTGAACCCTGTCTTTTCACCTGCTGTAGGTATTCTTGCACTTACCCAATAATTTGTCTTATTGAAAGAAGTTGCATACATTGTTGTGAAAGTATTAAAGTCGTGTGCCCATTCATTTATATTGACATCTGTTTTCCCTACATGAACTGCATCACTTGTTTGCACATATATCATAAACATGAAAAACTGAGAAATCAGTTTTTTAAACACTTCTTCTCCCATTTTGTCATCCCTTTTCCTTGTGTTTCTCATTTTGGAATGAATATATACTGCTGAGTTGGTCAGTACTGACTGTATTGATATTGACACCAAGGGATAACCAACTGTTTGTCATAGTGGGCTTGTGCGAATATATTACAAAGATTCACATCTAGTCTGGCTCACCACTACTAAATTAGCGAACAACAGACTATGATAGTTTACAACTGCATTCATACTTAATATAATATTTATTAATGCAACTAACCAAACACTGCTACTGAGATATTAACATTTTCTTTATAACTTGGATTACTGACAGATGCACTGCACTTCCTCAAATGACTTTTAGTTTATAGCTTATAATTGTACATGTATCAGTACTCCTCAGAATATTAATACAAGTAATATTTTCCTGTCTACTATTATGTGTATCAACATTCCTCACTGCTCTAAAACCTTGGAAATTCCTGTAGTGTTGCTACCTGAATGCTAATTTGTTGTTACATGTATGCTACTTCTTTGTAAACTAAGTGTTAACTACTCTTTGTATATACCTCTGATTCAATATTGCCAAAGTATGTGCTCACCTTTCTTCATGTTTAGTCGAGCTTTTCTCCTGTGGGCCCACTGAAAGTGTGGTCTGAATGTCCAATGGACTTTCCGGGTAAACAAAGTGCAAATATATAAATTATAAATAATTTAATGTCTCATTAAGAAAATAAATAGCAAGAACCTAGGAGACTACATTTACCTCAGATTTGCTTAGATTGGCTTGATTAGTGCCCTCTGTTGTTTGTTTCAGATGAGGAAGGATGTTTTTATCTTGCTGGGCATTGCTCCTCTTATTTTTTGACAAGAATTTCTTCCTTTTCTTATACAGCTTATAGGTATTGAGATTCTACCAGGGCTGCATGCTTTTTCAATTGATTCCACACTTAATCTGGGTAGGTACAGCTGTCTATATGCAGCTGTTAATATGATTATACAGGGTTTCTATGAAGGATTTTACATAGGCAGTGGTGTTCTCAGGGTGTGCTGGGACTTGACATTTTGACAGGGTGTCACCTAGTAATAGGAAGTTCACCATAGAATAATTAGTAAAAGTTCCAGGGTTAGCCAATAACCCTGGTTTTTACCTTTACTTCAAAGGAAACAACTTTATGGTCTGACCTGATCAGCGAAGACATTACACTGGTGAGGGTGCAATGTTTAGTTATGTTTGTAAGGACCAGGTCAAGGATGTGTGTACCCCTAGGGGAGCACGGGCTATCTGGTCCAAGGTGTTTGTGTTTTCAAAGTCCAGCAATCTCTATGCCTGTGTGTTAGGGTCATGTATGATTCATATATTATAGTCGGGTAGTTAAAGTCACTCACGAATATGGTGTTGGGTTGAATAGACCCTGCATCCAGTATATTTAAAAATATGTTCTGGTTTCCTGTGCCACACAGATAAGGTTATGGCATGGGACTTTGTCTAAGGTAATTTGTACATGGGGAAGCTCAATCATGTGATACTGAAGGACCTAGGTTGAGGTCTGTTTGTTTTTAATGTTACTAGAACCACCTCTACCTGTTGTCTGCTCCTGTACAGTAGATGGTCTACATGTGTGGAAGACATTGTAGGCCTGAATAACTTGAGTGCTCTCCACAGCTTTAAACTATGTCTCAGTAACTACACAACCATCTACATTTTCAAGGGTGAGGAGAGTTTTCAAGGAGTGGAGTTTACATTCTCCGGGGGAGAAGTTGTTTCAGGCAGTGGAGTTTCTTGTTTAAGCTCTTGACTTTGAATAGTAATACCTTCAGATGTTTCTGGGATGGTTTAGCTATTTTGGTAAGTTTATCAGTTGGCAATGCCTAAAAAGGCAGTATTAGGGTGCAGAAAGTCTTAGCCAATATTCAAAATCCTTGGGGGATAGCTGTAATGCATACCTGGCAAAGCAGTGTGATCTGTCAATCATATCGCCCCAGGCTGAGAAATATTGTACCCACTTCAAATGATATGTTAAAGTCAATTATTTTCTGTTCATATTGTGGCATAATCCTTGGGAAAGGTAGAATGGTGCTCAGTGCTAGGCTAATTCTGGCCTGTGACATGCATGGTGCAAGAGCTCTGTCATGTCTCTCTTCATGTAGTCCAGGGAGGTATGACTCAGGTTATTTGCATACACATGAGCTTTGACTGACCCACACTAGTATTTGTGGTTCAACGACCTAAGGGCATGAGTTATCTGAATGTTCCTGGCCCCTGACAGACAGCCGAGGAAGACTTTCTCCTTGCTTGGACTGGTGAATGGGATAATTGTGTGTTTCACAATGGAGTCTCTTATAACCAAAGTATTGGAGTGTGTGTTAGTGTGCTTTATGATCTTACAAGACACCATGGGATGTGTCTGTATGTGCCATGGTGGATGCTGATTTTGTGGAATGCTCTTGAGGTTGCTGAGGATACTTTTGTTTGTGCAATATTTGGGAGGTCTTTGTGGTTTAGGGAGATTACATTTAAAGTCCTCAGCTTATGTGAGTTTATGTGTTTGCTGAATATGTGAAGTAAATATAGTGTTTGTTACTGACAATCTGTTTGTTATTATAAGTGCTATTATGTGACCATCTTCCCTCTAATGATATTATGTAACTACATCTCTCACATACTTAAGAATTAAATGATTATCAGTAAACATGAGACAACTGCTACATTGCCTCAGGATGCCTATATCCATCATGCTGGCCGCAGATTTAGTAGGGAAGTGCATGTCCATGACGATGGATCCTTATGCTCAACAATGGGATGGTACCAGGAGAGTTTACAGCTGGCTAGCTTGGTTACTGTAAGAATATCGACTACAACCACGACTATGTAAGACCAAAGTCATGAGGGGTGCTACAAGGTGTGCAAACTAGTTGCGTTTTACACAACAAAGTACTGTGGAACTTTCAGAGGTAGTTTCATATGGAAAATTCCAACTCTTATGTTTCTGCATATATACAGGGCACTGCTGACAGCACCTATGCAATGAACAGTGTCACACAAACTCACCAAATTTATAGAGGCAGAGAAAACTGACTAAATAAAACTAATAGCCCTCTAACTAATCAGATTTCCTGTGTGATTCCCAGCTCAGACAGACCAGGCTATCTTCTACTGTCACTAGAAATACAGTCCCAGGCCTTCTTTATGTAAAACCATACCACAGTTAGCCCAAAGTAAATTCAGACAGGGCAGTCCAGCTAGCTAGAAAAACACACTTTTAACATGATTACAATGTAGAGAAACCAGTAGCAGGGTCAAGGAAAAGAAATCGCTCTTTCTAGTAATAAAGTGCAGAAAAATTCAAGTTGTAATTTGAAAATAAAGCAGACGTCCTCTTATTTATAAAAGTGCAAAAAATCAATTTAAAGTACATATCTGTGCTAGGATGGCTCTGGAAACAACCCAAACTCTTAGGAAACAGTGGCATGGACACCACATATTTGTGAGCTCTATGGAAATGAGCCAAGAGATTGCAAACTAGTCATATTTATAGATGCACAGAAAACTGACTAATCAAAGCAAGAAACTCTCTGACTAATCAAGCAGTCTCACTTATGGGGAAGGACAATGTAATTGTTATAGACTTTTGCTATATCTCTGGCTATTTATGTGATCTATCTTTTCTGAGGATATTGTAGTTTGCGGGAGGATGTCTTCATTCCTGATGTAAGGTTTTAACCAGGTTTCAGTTATTACTAATATGGGTGGGGAGTGGAGAGCAACCCATACATGAAGGTCTGAAATTGTCTTCCATATGCCTTGGCAGTTTATATGTTGGAGAAGTCTGATCTGTGATGAGGTTATGAACAGCGGAAAAGGGGGATTTCTCTAGAGAAGACTGGGGATTGGTGATAGGTAGACTGGGAAAAAGATACTTGGTATCATGCCTCTATTAGTTTATAAGTTAGTGTAGGATGGGATTGTTTAGATTGAAAGAGGTTTTGTGTAATAAAATGTAAAATAGTGGGAAGAGGTGATCAGAAATGAAACAAGGGTAGGGCGAAGGGTGCAGCCATCCTGTGTGCAAGGTGTTAAGCTGCAAGATTGTTAAGTTCATAGCCTACATTCTTCTTTTGTGAATGCTGGAACAGGAAGGGAATTCACACCATCATTCCTTTGAGTGGAAGAAACTGTAGCTAGCCAATTGCTACAAATGCAGCAACCAGTTTGCTTTGCTACAGTTTAAAAAGATGACAAAAGTGTTTTTTCTGTTTTTATATGTTCCTCCATTGAAGAGTAGAGGGAGTTGGGACGGACATATAAAAACAGGGGCAGGGTGGGACATGTATCTGGCATCAAGTACAAGTCTAATGAAGCAGACCTTTTTGCTGCTCTTCATATGTAGAGCTGAGGAGACAGGGCACCAGATTGAAGACAGAGCCTGGGCACTTGGAAGACCCTTTTAGGGCTCTGGAGGTAAACAGACATGCTGTAAGGTGAGAGCTTTGACTGGCAGTGTGGATCCTGTGGGAGAGTACTGAGTTACTTAGAGTAAATACAGTAAGTTCTTTATGGGGGGGCGTAAGAAGTGTGCTTGGACAGTGGTAGAAGCATAACAGTGAGGAGGATACTGCTAAGCAGCATGGTGTTAGCAAGTAGGAGTGAGAGCTGTATTATGAGTGTTTAAGGAGAGTATATATTTTAAGATTGAAGGATTGTGTTTTAAATCAACTTTTTAGGTTAGACAATGATCTATTATGTGGAGTTAAGACATAAAAAATAGTTTTTCGTAGGACTTAAAGTGATAGTGAATTATTAGAAACCAGAAATTCCACGGAGCTCCAATAAGTGATCCAACACCTTTGGTTCACTGTTAAGTCACAATACGGCCAACCTATTATGAAAATCAAAAATACTTGCATAAAAAGAGTATGAATCCACTGTGAGACTTCTCCGCTCTCAAATATGTCAGATCAATTCTCCATCTATTTCAATGCAGTAAGTTGTCTCTCCAAAAGGTATCACACAAATACCGGCTTAAAAACTAAATTTACTGACTGGACGACAAAACTGCTTGTGGAAATGCAAGCAGTCCGATGTAAAAAACTGCACACTAACAAACGTACTGGCGTACTAACAAACAGACAAACAGAAAATAAAACGCTTGTTACACTGTTCTATAAAGCTGTTACGATGTATCAAAACTTTCGATAAAAATACATATTGTAACAAACGGACTGTCACAGTTAAGCACTTTAACTCAAACCTCTTGAGCTTCATCAGAACAATTCTGTTCATTAATTGTCCATCTTTTAAAACATCTTTGGCGCCAAACCTTCAGCTAAAAATTAAAGCTACAGTGTATCTAAATATATCGCATTAAATATTGACTCAACTATCTACATATCTCATTCAAATATGAATCCGTCTTAAAACTACTGTAAAATTGTAACTAAATATATTGACTGGAACATTTAATTCTCTTATAAGTAACATACATTTAACAACATATGAATTCAATACTTTTGTATCGTTCACTTGTATTCCTAGATCAATGAACTGACACAACCAAACTGAATAATTATACCAATGGACTATATATTGCCCTCAAGTATGGCCTTTAATGATATATGATCATTAAGTCCTGGTGGGGTGGTGGCATTGATGAATATTTGCCAACAAGTTTCACGATAGCTTAAAACTTTTTTAGCATCTCCACCTCTGGGGTCATTTTTAACCAGATCTATCAGTCCACATTTAAAATGGTGATCATCCCCTTTAATTTCTATATGTTTGAACAATGAGCTTCTTTCGTCTTTTTTCTTTATATAATACATATGTTCATATATACGCTTTTTTAAACTTCTTTCAGTTTTTCCCACATAGTAACTATGACATTTTTGACAAACAGCAATGTATACTAGCATCTTGGAATTACAATTCCCCTTGATGAACCTAATCTTAGATTTAATAACATTGTTTAATATAATTTCCTTTTTATCAATAATATGACAGCACTGACTACATGAACCACATTTCTTAGTATGTTGGGTATCATTTCTACATCTTTCAATCCTGTGTGTATTTCCCTTTTCTAATAATCTTTTAATATTGGCTCCCATCTTAAACACAGTGCTTGTTTTTTCTCCAATTTTACTCCTAACTGCTTCATCACTAAGTAGTATATACCAATAATTCTTAATAATCTGTATAACATTTCCACTTTGTGGATTGTACATCGAAATTAATGCCCTCCTCTTGTCTTCACCTAATTTTTCATTGTTCCCCACTTTTGTGCTGTTTCCTGGAATGGATTCATGATAGTGAATTATTATGTGTTTAAATTAGAGCTTTAAGGGGGAGTAGTTAAGACTGACATAATGGTGTACAGGGGTGGCTAGGGATTACATGAAGATCAAATTCTGGGAGATGAAGTTTGGGATGAGGAGGTAGGAAATGCTGAAGAAGATGAAGGAGTAAAAATGGAAGCTATTTATGTGACCTGCAGCAGTGGGTGTTAATGTCTAGTTACAAATAAATAGTGAAATGCAGAGTCTGAAAATAGTAAGCTGATTGGCTCAAGGAAGCTTTTATTACTTATCTAAGAATAGAATCTTTGATGAGGGAATGCTGTTGTTGTATGGAGAAAAGCAAACCTAGAAAATTGGTTAAAAGAAAAGCATGGGAAGAGAGAAGATGCTATTGGCTGAACAGAAATGAGGTGACTAATAACTGGATGACATAAAATTAGAAATAGGAGATAAAGTGCTATAAACGTGGTTGAAGCTCTGGTGGGTCAGACTAGAGGAAGGGTAGATGAGCAGAGCATGTTTCACTCACCAAGAATGGAAAAAGAATTAAAAACATATATATATATATATATCTGTGAGATGGCTTAGCCCTAAGGTAAGTAAAAATCCTTTTCTGCTCCAGCTGGAATTTGGCATCCTAGAACTCCAGGAATTCTGAAAGAAAGACACAAGAAAAAGAAAAATAATCTGGTTCCACACAGCAGTGAAAATCAATATGTTCTTTATTGTAGTAGGTAAGCGCTTTCTCGGAATAACATCCTCTTCATCAAACCAACAAAGATAGAATAGCAGTTACATTTTTAAACACTAAAACATCCAATCAAAAATCAGATAAAATGTGCATCATAGCTAAAAGCCACGTGATAAAATACATCTGTAGAATATATAGATCGTTAAAAACTTGAATAAAACAGACTAAATGAACAATATGTACTTAAAACTGGTAAATACAATAGTAAAAAATAATAAAAGATGGACTATTAAAACATATATGATAAAATATTAAAAGAGAGATCAATGCTTTAATGGCCGTGCTTTAAGGAAGGGTTTCAGGGAAACTCTGTTGTTTAAACCAGGAGGTTTATCAGCTTGAAAGCGCAAAATCCATTTCTGTTCTCTAGATTCTGTTCTATTATTTATGTCACCTCCTCTCTTGGTACTATGCAGAATCTCTAGTACCATAAAGCTAAATTTATGTTCTTTACCCTCTTTAGCTACATGTAGTGATAGTGTGCTGGTTCCTTTAACATTCCTGAAGTATTCTATCCTTAAACACCCTGTTCGTTTTCCCTATGTAAAATGAGAAGCAGGTAGTACAATAGCAAAAATAGACAACATTTTATGTTCGACAATCTGCATAAAAAGCAGTATCTATCCTGAAACCCAAAGTGGGATGTGTGAAATGATTACCAATATGTATATGTGTACAGGCCATACAATTCCTACACATATATGTACCAAGTCTATCAGATATTATAGTTGATTTAGTATTAAAGGATCGATAACAGAGCTGACTCTTAAGTGATCTATTATTTCCAAAAGCAAAATCTGGCTGTGTGCCAATGACCCCATTCAACTCATGTACAGTAGACAGAATATCCCAGTTCTTTTTAATAATATCACATACTGCATGCACATTATTGGCAAAGGTCAATGGCATCCTTAGTTTATTCCTAGAGGTATCAGTGGAAGCATCACTTGAGAAAGTATTGTCAATATTATCCCTGTTGTTAGTACTAGTGGGGTGGGGGGAAAAGTATGGCTGGCACTTACCTGACCTATGCTGCCATCCTTCTGCTATTTGAGAATCAATAAGTTTACTGCTATAGCCTCTTTCTAAAAATTCTTGTTTAAGTGTTTGTAATGCAACAATGAGACTATCATCATCATTAAAAAGTCTCATAGTTCGAAATATCTGTCCTTTCAACACATTGAATTTCGTATGATTTGGATGCATACTGCCATAGTGTATTCTTTCTAACAGTTTTCTTAGACAAAGTAGTAGACACAGTGGCTAAATTATTTTTAGTAACTTTAACATCCAAAAACTATACTTCTTTATCAGAATATTCATAGGTACAACTCAAAAAAGTATTCAACTGATTTAAGTATAAAATAAACTCTTGTAGCCCCTGCTCTGAGCCATGCCACAACAAAAAAATATCATCCACAAAATGTTTATACCATTTAATGTTAACCTGGTATTCATTATTTGAAAGTACATGTTTAGCTTCCCAATTAGCTAGGGATAGGTTGGCGTAGCTATTAGCGCAACCTGTGCCCATAGCTACGCCAACTTTTTGTGCATAATAAACATCATTAAAAATAAACACATTGTTTTCTAGGATGATTTCCAAAAGTGTGCAAATAAGTGTCACCTTAGTATCAGGGGTGTTTCTCTCACACAGTGATTCTCTGACATTTTCAAATCCCCATTCATTGGGTATAACAGCGAACAATGATTCAATATCCAGAGTTACAAATAAACATTGTCCTAAGATAATTTCATTTTGTTTAGATAGCTCATTTAAAAAACTCTTGGTATCCTTTAAAACAGTGCTACAATTAGCCAAGGCAGCATGCAAAGTCTTTTCTACAAAAATAGAAAGTGGCTCAGTTACCCAACCTCGGCCTGAAACTATAGGGCGCATAGGTGGAGTTAAGGGATTCTTATGTATTTTGGGTAGACCATATATCAAAGGGACTGTTGGATGTTCTACCTTGAAATACTCAAACAGTTGCTCAGATATCATGCCTGTTATTAATAAATCAAAGATCAAAAACTGTACTTTTTCTATGACACTACTGAGTATATGCATAGGTAAAATGGCATACGTATCAATGTCACTGAGATGACTTAACATAGATTCTATATATTTGTCCTTGTCGATAACAATAATACCACCTCCTTTATCAGCTGGACATATTTTTATACTATTTAGTTCTTTCAGTTCAACTAGAGCTTGTAGCTCTGCAGCTGATAAATTACTAAAATTATTAGTTTGCTTATCTAGAGACTTCTCTCTAAGTTGTTTGTCACAAAAGTCAGTGAACAGATCTATAGTAGAATTACTAGGTGGTATGTAAATGTTGGGCTTTCTAAATATACAATCAGCATTATTAGAATTACCAAACATAGCTTTAAGTGTAAGAGTTCTGCCAAAAAGGTGTAGGTCTTTAATTACCTCTGTTATGTCCATTCTTTGAGCCAGAACAAAAATTAAACCTCTGTTTAACACAGATAATTGTGAGTCGGTTAAAGTTAAAGTAGATATATTGTGAACTAAGCTTGTTTGTTTCTCTTTCCTGACCTTATTTCATCCTCCTGGCTGTGTAGTCATTGTGTGCGTTGATTTTGCAGGCAATTCCTCGATCTGCCTCTTATAGGCAGAGGTTCTTTCAATAAAAAATGTCCATGGGTGGAGCCTGATAGTACAGAGGCCTGCTCTGTGGAATTCAAACTCACACTGGAAGCCATGCTTGTTTTAGGTCTAACAGCTGCAGTGCTTGTGCTAGCATCAGAGTGACTGCATACAGCAGCTACAGAAGTATTTAGGATGACCTCTGAAAGAATTCCCTCAATTACAAGAACAATAGTTACACTGGGTAAAAGTTCTGTGGGTTCTGTAGAAGTCGTAATTTTAACAGCATTTGCATATGCTGCTTGTTCATCTGAAACAGTTGAATGCAATGTAGTTCTGGGTCTTACAGAGCTCTGCCCATTTCCTGTTATATGCTGTATGTTGGTGTTAGTATTAGCTCTTTCATTTACCCAAGAGAAGACATTACCTTCTTTAAAATCCTTCAAATCCCTTTGTAATTTTTTGTTTTTGGTAGCAGAAAGTCTCTTGTCATATTCAGTAATATTTTCAAACAACACATCCATTTTATCACCAACAAGTTCATCTGAATAGGTATTGTTAATAATGTTTTGCATCTCAGTGATTTCATTAGATAGTTTTAGCTCCTCTGGTCTAAAAAATTCAATAAGGAGCTGCATATATTTAGCGCTGCGCTCACGGTTAAGTAACTGCCAGCGCCTAAGTAGCTCAGGACAAGCTTGCCCATAACTGGGCACGGTGAGAACCCTAAGTTCCCTTGGTGCTATATTAAGGCTTAGTGAAGCCTCAAGATGAAAGCACTGCCACTGCAAGCGCTTAAACTTATAAAGTTAATTCTCCAGATTGCGATAGTCATCTCCGAAAGATGCAGATAAATCAGGATTATCTGGAGTCAGTGATGTTGTCTGCATATAAGTTCCATTAAGTAATGGATTAGTTTGAAAGTCCAATAAAGTAGACAAACAATAGTTGTTCCCCCTATTAGATGGCAAATCCATCGAAGGTAAAGAAACCAGTGCACTATCACTACATGCAGCTAAAGAGGGTAAATAACATAAATTTGGCTTTATGGTACTAGAGATTCTGCATAGTACCAAGAGAGGAGGTGACATAAATAATAGAACAGAATCTAGTGAACAGAAATGGATTTTGTGCTTTCAAGCCGATAAACCTCCTGGTTTAAACAACATAGTTTCCCTGAAACCCTTCCTTAAAGCACGGCCATTAAAGCATTGATCTCTCTTTTAATATTTTATCATATATGTTTCAATAGTCCATCTTTTATTATTTTTTACTATTGTATTTGTTACCATTTTTAAATACATATTGTTAATTTAGTCTGTTTTATTCAATTTTTTAACGATCTATATATTCTACAGATGTATTTTATCACATGGCTTTTAGCTATGATGCACATTTTATCTGATTTTTGATTGGATGTTTTAGTGTTTAAAAATGTAACTGCTATTCTATCTTTGTTGGTCTGATGAAGCGGATGTTATTCTGAGAAAGCGCTTACCTACTACAATAAAGGACATATTGATTTTCACTGCTGTGTGCAACCAGATTATTTTTCTTGTATTCTCTGGTTTTTACATCTGATTCCTTATTTGGTTCAAGGACTGTTTTCATTTGGTATAATTCTGAAAGAAAGCCAGATTGAGAAATATAGATGTAGGAGTGCTTTGTAGACATAAGGGTGTGGTAAATGGGGAAGATAGAAAAGGGAAGGGGAGATCAAAAATATGGAGTGGTTAGAGATGGAAGTGGAGGTTGTTACCTGTTTATAGAGTGCTTAGCGGGAGGTAGACAACAGCTATTCTAAAGTGAAACACTTTCAGGTGACAAAAAAAAAAAAAAATGCAATTATGCTACTGCCAGCATGTACTTGGGACCTCCAGCACTACACAGCTGTTGTTAACATGCAGATTTAACAGTGGTAAATGCTTTACATAAAAGTTTACTGCCAGGGTGAGCCAGGCTGCGATTAGCTCAGTACTAGGTGACCGAGTTCCATTCTTGTTTATATGGGTGTTATTGCCTGTGGTGGTCTGTTTTTGGCCTTTTTCTTTTAACGGGCAGGCAAAAATGGTGCAGAGATGGGCTGAGTGTGTAAATAGCAGAAAAGCAGTGGCCAAGTAAGTATCCTGTCCCTTTAAGTAGCGTGGTTAGGATGGGGTGTCCCCTAAGAAGTGACAATTGGAATCTTGCACATCTAGGGATGGCACCCTCACTTTGATGGCACAAAGTGGCACAATTAATTAGAATGAATCAGGATGATGTGCAAGTTGTTAGTTGGGATGATTGGATGGGGAAGCAAAGCGAGTTGAAAGAATGTTAGAACATTTTTGATTACTTGGTGTATAGGGGGAAGGTATCATGCATGCCTAAAAAGTAGGTTAGGACCAGCAGCGATCTGGGAACTTGGGTAGGCCAGACCTCATGTGGTGGCAAACAACTTGGATAATAGGTTGCTGAGGAGGGAAGGTGAATGCTTCAGCTGGAGTGTTGGGGACAGGGTCTAGGACATTTAATATGAAGAACCAGAAGATCATGCTGGGACTAGAGAAAGTTGATGGCAAATGGACAGAAGAGGGGTGTGAACTTTTTAAACAGGAGTGGATGAAAGCAAACTTCATCAGCTGTTGGAACACTGGAGATTACAGTAATGGGCATTGAGCAACTTTGCGTAAGGAATTAGAAATGAAAAGTGAAAGACATGTTATGTTCTAAGGAAGTTAAGGAGTTTAAGACATGATTATGCATATGTGAGAGGGAGAAGGCTGCAGATTAGACTAGATTGGTGGTATAGTATAGATAATAGTTGGATAGGACTATATGTCATGATATGGGCGAGAAAACAAGGATGTAGGGGTTTGAAAATTTTTACAAATAGCTGCAAGCGAGTCCCTTGGTCTAAACAAGGATGACTTTTAGAGTGACTATTCTAGAAAGCTTTTTGTTATTCAAAACCATTGCACTGGGACACTGTCGCCCACTAAAAACAAAACTGCCCATTAGGCAACAAACATACTCAGAGACAGTCAAGTCAAATTTAATACTTTAGTTAGACCACAGTTTAAGACAGGCATTGGAGAAAGAGCATTTCCTGAGCTGGGACACTCTACATGGAATCATCTGCTTACTACGGTAAGTTCTCCTGAAACAATGATTATCCTAAAAAGTAAACTAAAAGAATATCTACATAAGTGCAGTTGTAAATGCTTCTGGGATGCTGGATAAATGACTTTACTAGTGATAACCACAACCAATTCATAGTAGATGTTAACCTATTAGTATACTCACATACATAGTTGGATGTATTTTGCTACTGCTGATGTATTATACTATTGTATTTTACACATTGCATAGTTAATTTATAAACCTATGCTGAAAATTGTACTTATCAATGTTATTCAATTTGCTGTCACATTGTAGCCTTGGCCATAGCTGGACAGGATCAAATGAACAGTCCACTTATGTGGTTAACAGATACCAATCAATTGAGCACTCAGTCAATAAATAAAAGGGGGGGCAACAAATGTTGGAGGTGTGGCAAGCAGGGGGTAGCTCAGATACATATATAGTGGAAATGAGCAGAAGTAGTAGAACTGAGGATGCAGCCAGAGGTAATCTGAATGGACATTTCTGGCCTAAGAAGGAATGGTCATATGGACTGTGTCTTTTAGAAGTTTACAGGGATGAAAAATGGCAGATGGTAGTTTAGGAACAGACATACTGGTCTACAGTTTATGGTAGGATGGATCAACATAGAAACTGTTACCGACTGGATGGTTGGTGGTGGGAAAGAGTGAAGAGCATAAAAAGCAGAACATGGATAACTAACATCGGAATGAATTTTCAGGGCAGTAGAGAAATAATGGTGGAGAGCTGATGGACGGTATGCAGAACACAGTGTAGGATCCATGTCATTCAGAGTAGGATGAGGTACTGCCAATAATTGAGTTTGTTTGTGGGAAAGGGTGGGAGGTAGACACCAGACTATGGGGAGTGAGTTTGTGCACTTGTAGTGCTAAGTATTTGGCTACAGTTGGATGAGCGTGGTTTGGATAGTTTTTTTGTGTCATCTGAGAGATGATATTTCTTGTATGCAATATAGAATAGTTGACACCAGTGGTCGAACTGGATTAAAGTGATCCTTATTGCAAGCCTAAGAGTAGACCATGCAAAGATTTCCCCTTATGCAGGTACTTCAATGTGTAAATAGGTTCCTGCTCCTACTATCTTGCCCCACTTTCAAAGGATGTTCAACAAGGTTGCATTTTTATCACCCATTTTTAGTTCCTTTTCATCAAGTAGCTTCCACTGCACCCACAAGACATTTCCATCATTCTCTCTGCGGCATGACATGGTGATTTAAAGCCAGAGCCCTCCCATATTTAGTTCAAAAAGAAAAAGATAATAAACTTCCATTCTGGGCTAGAACAATGTCCCATGTTTTTAACCCCAATAGGTAGAGCAGTGATAGGTAAAGGGACCATTCTCCCTCAATGAAAATATAGCTTGCCTATCATAGCTAGTGACTCACAAAAGAAAATTTCCATGCCTCACACTTTCAGTTGAAGACATATGATGATTCATAACCTTACCCCAAAAGAGCAAACCATTGCATCACACTAGCTAAGCTCAAATAGTTCCCTGTACTCCAAAGGACAACCCTTCCATGAGCTAGTCTTGTTTTTAAATTAATCACTCAGGGAAAGCTACCCTTACTTTGAAGCCAGACTTCAAAAAAGATCTCTCTCACCATAAAAACTACGATCCCTTTCAACCTGTAATCCTTACCTACACATCCCACACATCACACTAAAATGCAGTGACTATGACTTCTCAATCCTAACACTCAAGATTTGGGGGAATCCATTTTGCAGCTTATAAAGTTCACCCCTTCTCTCAAAAAATTTCAGGTGAAATTGGAAATTTATCTCCACAAACAAACCCATTGTAAAGGATGTAAAAATCTCTCAGTCATCCACTCTGCCTCTCTTACTGCCTGATTGCATGCTTCCCATCTCAGTTACTTTACAAAATCTGTGATTTTTTTTTTACTCCTTCCACTTCTGCCCCCCCCACTACCTCTTCATTAGCTAGTCTTTCCCTTGCCAAGTTTGCCACCCCATTTCCAGCCAGTCTCAGTACCGCCTTCCCCTCCTTCATCTTTTTCTTCCTACCTCCTTAAAACATCTCAATGGTACGTCCATGAATGTTACATGTAGCTTCCTACTCTGTGGAACTGCTAAAGTCTCTCATTCCATGAACTGAATTCAAAAACTGTGGACTCCCAACACCCAACATGTGTTGTTTTAATCTCTCTGCTACCTTCTGATCATATGCATTTTTCCAATTGTTGTTTTTGTAGAACTGTCACAGTTAACCCCATTTTGCAGCAATGTTGTCATGTCCATTAATATATTTGTTGTTTAAAACTGTCTAAATGTCTTTTTTTTTTTTTTTTTTTTGGTTTGCAGTGATTTTTTAACCCCAGGCTGCACCTAAAAATTGTCCATGTTGATAAGCGTTCTACCCCAGTCAACAAATACATGCAAGACAAATAAATAATCAAATAATTGAATATTTCTTTATGGAAGAGTAGTATACTACTCTTCCATAAAGAAGTATTCAATTATTTGATTATTTATTTATACTTCCACGTACTGCATTTGTTGACTGGTGTAGAACACTTATCGACATGGACAATGTTTAGGTTCAGCCTAGGGTTAAAAATCTCAGCAAACCAAAAATAAAAAAATATTTAGCCAGTTTTAAACAACAAATAGATTAATGAACATGACAACATTGTTGCAAAATGGGATTAACCGTGACAGTTCTACAAAAACAACAACTAGAGACATACACATGATCAGAAGGTAGCAGAGAGACTAAAATCGCATTTGTTGGGTGTAGGACTCCACGGTTTTTGAATTTGGTTCATGGAATGACAGATGTTAGCAGTTCCACAGAGTAGGAAGCTACATGTAACATTGATAGACTTACCACTGAGATGTTTTAAGGAGGTGAAGGATCCTCCGGTTCAATCGTCAGCTGGGGTGCCTTCTGTCCAGAGTCTGTATGTCCTCCCTGTGGTCACTTGGGTTTACTCCAGGTGCTCCGTTTTCCTCCCATATCCCAAAACACATGCTGTAGGTGGCTTAGATACTCTAAATTGGCCCTAGGTGTGAGTGTGTGCATGTGTGTGCCTTCTGTGGAAGGTCGGGCTGGCAACTTGACACCATAAAACTTCACTGCCAATCATGAGCGGACAGGTGATCCGCTGTGGCAACCCCTAACCGGCAAAAGCCAAAAGAAGAAAAAGAAGAAGAAGAAGAAGAAGAAGTAAGATTAGAACAAGGTCAAATGAATTTAATTTCAAGAGGAGGTAGAAAATACCTCCAGTTTCCTATCAGGTGTATGGTAAGTGTTCTTGTAATGTGAGGAAATCATTTCACTTCCAGCTCGATAGTTTATTTAAGTACAGCTGTATTTAGGCTGTTGTATATAATCAAAACTGATGCTCTCATATTTTTGTATTGCTACATGGTGTGTGCATAGTGGACTGAATAATATTTATTTTCTTGTCATAAAAATGTAAAGAAAAATTCCATACTAAGGAAACTCGGCTTAGTATCAAACAAATTCTACATGATTTAGCCTTCACTCGAACTACCAGCAGACTGACAGACAGGACCTTATTTTAATGTCCCATGCCTATAATTGCAAAGTACCTTGCTAAGTTAAGGGAAAACAGCTCCTGTACTTTACAAAAAAAAAAAAGCACCAAACCAGGCATGTCCAAGGATCAGCTTCCAGTGATTTTTCCTGTCCACCTGGTGAATCTGGGCATACTGGGGCAATACAGCAATTGCCTCATGTACACAGACAACCCTCTCCTCCTACCACCCAACACTACAACCTGTGAGAGATGCACTTACATATCCAAACTGGAAGCAAAGCTCTCTCCACCTAAGATTGTGCTAGACAGTCAAGAGGAGAAGGTTAACACCCACACTACACCTCAAGCAACACATAGCCCTTCTAAACACACACCACCAGCACCCACATATAGCAACACTAAATCCACATATGCGGAGGCCCTTAACTGTAACCTGCCCAAGCAACAAGGATCTCTGAAGCTGAAACGCAAACAAATACCAATCACAACCAAAGTGTCACATAGCTCACAACACCAGTTTGCCACCCAGCAACAGCCCCTAAGGCACGACAACATACCTAACACTTTAGTCATAGGTGACTTTATAGTCTGGCACACTGATGTCTCACTCACCAGGTTGAACAAGGAGAAAATTACAGTCAGCTGCCTGTCGGGTGCCAGGATCCGCCACATAATGCATGCACTCAAGTCACTCCACAACAAGTACAAATATGACTCTGTCATTGTCCATGTTGGAGTGAATGACTTGAGACGTACCTCCCTGGACTACATGAAAAGAGACATGGAAGAGCTCTCGGATCATGTGGCCCAGGCAGGTATGACCCTAGCCCTGAGCAACATCCTGCCTTCGCCCAGAATGATACCACAATATAAGGACAAAATTATTGACTTCAACAATTGGCTAAGCTTCTGGTGTCATTCAAAGGGGATCCAGTATCTGTCTGCCTGGGACGACATGATCGACAGACCACGATGCTTTGCCAGAGATGGTCTGCACCTGTTGCCCCTGGGATTCAGGTTACTGGCTAAGGTTCTTGCCACCCCTATAGTGCCTTTTTTAGGCAAAGTTCAAAGGACAAAACCACCACTGTAACAGGTACAAGCATGCAAAATCTAAAGGTAATGCTACTCAATGCTAGAAGTCTAAACCTCAAAATGCACTCTCTCGAGGCACTCCTAAAAATGGAGAACATTGATATCTGTGCAGTAACTGAGACCTGGTTCACGGCTCCAGAGAGCACCCCTGCAATACCAGGCTACAACTCTTATCACACCTTTCAGCCACCAAACCAGGATTGAAACACTAAAGGCGGAGATCCCCCACCATGCCCCAAGATTCTCACTACACCTTTCAAAACATACTGGAAAATATTAAGATAGAAACAAACACCCTAATACTGGGTGATTTTAACCACCCTGCCATTAATTGGGAAAACTACTTGTGTACCAACACCTTTGCCCAATGGTTCTTGGAATTCATAAATTCCAATGCCCTGGATCAACTAATCCATAGTCCCACCAGGGGCTCCAATATCCTAGACCTGGTAATTACCAACATGGGAAATCGATGCTCCACACCTGTGGTGACCCCCTCATTAGTCAGGTCTGACCATAAGCTAATCACCCTTAACATCCACATCCCACCCCCACCCCCCAGTAAGGAAACATCCATAAAAAAACTTCTCCAAAGCCAACTTTATGCTACTCAAGCCAGAAGTGACAAACTTCATGACACCCATGCAGACAGGAACTGAAAGTTTGACTGCTGAATCCTACACTAAGGCACTATACGAGCACATTCACTCATGCATGAATCGTGCAATTCCAAATAGAACCAAGATGCTCTCCTCCAAAAAAAAGGAAGCCAATCTGGTGGTTCCCTGCCATAAACAAACTCTACAACAAAAGGAAGAAACTGTTGCAGAAAAGAGGAAAATCCCAGGATGCAAAAAACTCCCTTACCAGCCTCAGTAAGAAACTGAGATCCCTCATAAAATCCTCCAAAGCTAGTTACAAAAATAAAATTGCCAAAGATTCCAAAGACAACCACAAGGCATTCTATAACTATGTCAAGAATCTAAATGGCAATGCTCAGATCTGCTCTGAGCTACAACAGAATGAAATTAAATATACTGATCCCAAGGATATTGCCAATATCCTTGCAGATTGATTCAGTGCCAACTTCACCCTCCTCTCACCCCCTAAACGGCCCATCTCAATACCGGAAGATTGCCAAATTCTGGTAATAACGGCCACACAGGTAAAAAATGCACTTTCCAAAGCTAAGAATACAGCATCCAGGGGACCAGATGACATCCTGGGCTGTGTACTACACAAATTACAATATGAACTGGCACCTCACCTAAGTGTCATGTTTAATCATAGCCTCACCTCAGGTTTCATGCCCACTGAGTGACGCAGAGCTACAATTATCCCACTCCACAAGGGGGGATCCACCTTGGATCCTGGAAACTACCATCCCATCAGTCTGACGAGCTTTATCTGCAAGGCCATGGAGCACATTATCATGGAACTTATAAACAAAGACATTGGCAACCTTCAAACACTGGACCCCACCCAGTTTGGGTTCGTGAAAGGCCGATCTTGTCTCCTGAACCTGATTGATTTCTTCGAATCAGTCTCCAGAGCCTTGGACAAGGATAAGGTGGTCCACACAGCCTATCTAGACCTCGCCAAGGCCTTTGACACCATCCCCCACTCTGGAATCATAGATAAACTTACAAAACTGGGCATTAATCCCTATGTCACCCAATGGGTTGCCAACTGGCTTACTGACTGAACCCACACTGTAAAAGTAGCCGACTCCAAATCCAGCTCCAGACAAGTGACAAGTGGAGTACCTCAGGGTTCAGTCCTGGGACTGCTCTTGTTTGGCATCTACTTCTCTGACATACAGCCAAACACTAAGGGACTCTGGCTAACAAAGTTCGTAGATGACTGGAAACTGGGAGTCATTACTGAATCCCCAAATGATGTGGATACTCTACAAAGGGGCCTTACAGAAACAGATGCTTGGTGCCAAAGCCATGGGCTCAAGCTAAATGCCAAGAAATGTATAGTTATCCCCTTTGGGAAAAAAACATGTACCTGTGAATTACCACATAGATGGCAGTACACTAAACACCAAAAGTGTGATAAGGGACTTAGGGACACAGGTGGACAGTGGTCTCACCTTCAATAACCACATCACCACAACAGTCAGGAAATCCTTCTATGTGGCACACCTCATCGCTAAGGGCTTTTCATCCAGAAAAAAGGAGGTCATTGTCCCACTGTACTTATCCCATATTAGACCCATTATAGAATACAATGCCCCATTTGGTATGTACCTCTCAAGACATCTGCAACAACTGGAAAGGCCGCAGAAATACCTCACTAAAAGAATCACAGGCCTAAAGCAGATGCCCTGTGCTGACAGCCTTAAAAAGCTCCACCTATACTCTGTCGCATATCGTCTACTCAGAGGCAATCTCTGCTTAAGATACAAGGCCATGTCAAACCCAGAGCTGTTGGACATGCTACACTTAAAGAAATCCCAATCCCTCAGAGCCACATGCTCCAGGGATCTAAACCTTATCATCACAATAAACAAAACATGCTGGAAGGATAGGTTCCTGACCCAGAGACTCCCCAAACTCTGGAATAGACTGCCCATACATGTCAAGCAGAGTGCCTCTTTGGCCCTCTTCAAAAGGAACCTTGACGACTGAATGGGAGAAAGGAAATTCACCCCTGGATCACGTCAGTCGCCCTGCTAGACAGGGGTCCAGGGAAGTAAATAGTGTGGGAAGAAATAGCCAGGGAATTGTTATGGCTAGGCTTGTATAGGCCCTAGGGCTGATAGCCTAGTACCAACCTATGGACCTATGAACCTATGAGCTAATGAACAGCACATCTCAAATTCAAGTTTAGTCTTAGTTGCACTCAATATTTGTATTAGAATGCTAGTATGTCATTTTATTTACACAGAAAACTCACGTCTTTCAGTCTGTTTGGCAAGTATGCAATGTACTCAGGCTACAATACGTGTTCATCGTAGCAGTTAGTTTTTAACATTTTGCACCACACTGGAAAACTATTTACTTATGGCTGCAACTCTGCTCCAGAAATTTTAAGTCATGTAAATTTTTGCAAAACCTTTATTTAAATTTACTAAACTGTATTATACTTTAATATGAATATGATATGGTCCTTTCTTCTTCTTTGCACAGAACATTATTAAGTTTACTACTGTACATAAGTACTGACAGGTCTTTGTATATATGGCTATATACACCCCTTTTTCATTCACTGGACAAGCTTGGGAGTTATTGCTGTTAACTTCTTTCTAGAAACTATGGTACTTCCTGAACTTTGAAATAAATTTTTAAACCAATAGTAAAACAAATGTTTGTAACTCCTGAACTGTAAAAGTCACACAAAAAAGTATAACATGAAAAAAAAAATCACTTGTTAGAGTGAATTATAATTTTGTAGACAAGGGGCAAATTGTACATCAATACCCTAATTGGAGAATCAGTATTCTCCAGCAGGCTATTAATGTACAAGTAATTCCCTCTAAGAAGAATGAGTCCGCTGTTTCACTGCAGCTTATCAAGCCACCATGGAGCACGGACTGAGGAAATGGAATGGCAGCCATTATTTTACACTCGCTAAGCAGCGTTTTTGCTGTTTAGCTAGTGTAAAATATAAAAAAGATGACAAAAAGGTACTTGTGTGTGCTTGTTTATGTCTGTGTGTGAGTGTATGCGTGCATGTAAGTGAGAGTGAGCGAGTTGTTATTTTACACTCGCTAAGCAGTGCTTTTGCTGTTTAGCGAGTGTAAAATAAAAAGAGAAGAAAAGGAAAATGCAACCTGTCTGAGAGTGTATGCATGTATGTAAGAAAGAGAGAGAGAGAGCGATTGTGTGTGTGTTTTTGTCTACATGTATGTGTGAATGGGTACATGAAAGCAGACAGATTCTGTGTGTGTGTGTGTGTGTGTGTGTGTGTGTGTGTGTGTGTGTGTGTGTGTGTGTGTGTGAGAGAGAGAGAGGGATGGAGAATTGTGAGAAAGCAGGAGTAATGTGTGAGTGCATGCATGTCTGTAAGCAGAGGAGACTGCCTGTGAGAGAGATCGCAAGAGAATGAGATTGAATGTGTGTATGAAAGCAGCTGGAAATTGTGAGAGATTGAGCAAGAGGGTGAGACAGATCTTGTGTGAATGAATGTGTGTATGAAAGCAGAGGAGACTGTGTGTGTATATGTATATGTGTGAAAGTAGAAAAGACTGCATATGTGTGTATGGAAGTATGATGGCCTGTATGTAAAATTGTTGTTTCACTTGCTTGTGTTTTTTTAAGCACTATATTATTTTTTTATATACACAATATAAAATAGTTCCTCCTTAACATAGACTACAGGAAGTTTGAAACAGTAGGTGGAGGAACCATTTTTCATTAAAAATATACAAAACAAATAATATTGTATTTAAAAAATAAATAAGCAAGTAAAACACAACACTTTTACAGCAAGCCCATTGTCTAAGCACAATAATGCCCTCCAGGGTGTGTGTTAATGTGTAATTAATGCACTTCCAGGGGTATAGAGGCTCCGCCTGCTGTGTCGAGCCTCATAACCCCCCTGGGCAGGCATTAATTTCACATTAACATACACTCTGTCAGGCATTATTCCTTGTGCAGTTTTGAACATTTTTCCAGTAAGAAAACATATGAACCAATAATGATAAACCTGTCAATTTCACAACATTTCAACCATAAAAGGCCTCTCAAACTTCTGCCATAGAAATCCAGCAATATCAGTCAATAATGTCAATAACTAAACAAACTCTATCTATACCTCCTCCAAAAACCCACTTGCTGTAGGGACATTCACCCTAATCCAGGGCCCAACAGCACTAACCACAATGCCACTCAGCAAGTAAATCCTCTTTATCTAAGGCCATCCACATCTCTACTCCTTTTAAACATCAATGTGCGGAGCATTCATAACCAAACCTAGGACCTTCATGTCCTACTAGCTTTATACAAGCCAGAAGTCATGGTGCTAACAGAAACATGGCTCAAACCTGAACACCACAATAATGAAATTAGTGCCCCTGGGTATAACATCATACGCAGAGACAGATCAGGTAAAAAAGGAGGCGGTGTGGCAATACTTTTCCAAAACCACCTCACGTTTGAACAATTTTAATGTAACTCCCAAGAAGTAAAAGACATAGAACTAATTCTAGGGAAATTAAACGTCAACTCCAAAAAACACATAATAATTGCAGGTGGATATATCCCACCAGGTAATAATACTATCATACTAGAAAACCTACTAAACTGGATGTCATCCTCCCTTCCTCATGAAACTATAATATTAGACAATTTCAACATGGACTGGTCTGGCTGTTCCAGCCAGAATCCATCCACCCATATAAACATCCATGGGTTCAACCAAATTATATCTGACCCCACCAGAATTGACAAACCTCCAAATGCCAATCTATCTTAGACTGGATTCTGCTATCAGACCCCACACTGGCTCAACACTCAGGCTGTCTTCCTGACAGTCTGAGTAACCATCAGGCAATCTACTTAATTAGGAGTTGATCCCACCACATTAAACAACCTGTCCTCAGAGTAGTATTTAACAAAAAGACCTTCAAACCTAAAGACCTAATCAATTCACTAACATGCTGCAATTGGACTCCCTTAAAACAACTACCTCTTGACGATGCCGTGCAGTACTTCAACTCAACCTTCTTAGATGTCCTAAACTATCATGTACCCCCCAGAGCCATCAGAATCAGAACTAACTATGCCCCATGGCTAACAAAATATACTAAAACCATAATAAAAGAAAGGGACAAAGCCTAGTTACAATTCCATAAACAAAACAATAGCATTATGAGACAAACTTATCTCACACTCTGCAATAAAGCTAAAAAACTAGTTAAACATGACAAAACTAACTACCATACAACCATGCAAGAAAAGTACTCCAACAACCCTAAAAAATTCTGGGCCACTATAAATACTTTACTGCACACAGGAAAATCCACCACTCCTAACCCTGTATTACCCAACAACCATGAAAATATCCCCACCTAGTTCAACAAATACTTTACTAAAACAGTCCAAGCCCTAGCCAACACCCAAAATACTACTAGCAGTCCCTTACATATAAATACCCCAACCCACACCCACATAACAAACAATTTCTCCAGTTTCTCGTTGGAACCAGTCCCTACTAAAACTATTGCTAAACTTCTCAAGAAGCTGAAACCAACCACTCTGGTAGCTGACAATCTAACTGCAGACTTCCTACAAATAACTGTTGAAGCAATAGCCTACCCAGTGTCCATTCTCATAAACAGGTCAATATCAGAACAGAAAGTACCTAACACCTGGAAAATATCACACATTATCCCACTGCACAAAAGGGGTAAGTCCCTTGAACTTTCCAACTATCAGCCTATTGCAATCCTATCACCTTTATCAAAAATATTAGAAAGGGTAGTTCATTCCCAGCTAATGCAATGCCTACTAAAAAATAACCTGCTATCCATATCCCAGCATGGCTTCAGACCTTCCCATAGCACTACTACAGCACTACTCTCCTTCACCAACATCATCAATCACCATAGAAACAATGGACTATTTGTATCCTCAGTATTCCTAGACTTATCAAAAGCCATTGACATGGTGAACCATAGTATGCTCCTAGAAAGTCTAGCAGCACTTAACATAAGCTCCTCCACCATATCATGGTTCAATAACTACTTAACAGACTGTCAGCAGGCAGTTCTATGGCAAGAGCAACTGTCCCCTCTATTTCCAGTAGGCATAGGTGTCCCCCAAGGGTCCATCCTAGGACCTCTGTTATTCTCACTATTTACTAACCAAATATCCTCACCCATACTCTCTGCCTCAGTTGTGCAATATGCAGATGATACCACCATTATATGTGCCTCCCCTAAACTACAGGAACTAAAAGCCATAATCCAAAAAAACTTCTCCTTAGCTGAAGAATGGTTCACTAACATAAAACTTATTCTTCACCCCAAAAAAACTAAACTCATTCTCTTTGGCCCTGGTAAATCTCCTCCACCAAATAATGACTTTACCAAAACATCTAGAGACAGTATTCAAATTACTCCAACCACACATACAAACTATTAGGTGTAGAAATTAACAATAATCTACGATTTGACATTCATATAGCCCAAACAATTAAGAAAGTTAACAAAAAGCTTGGTCCCCTCTACAGAAATCGACAGTTCATCACTAGACCTACCAAGGCCACCTTAGCAAGAACTCACCTTTTATCCATTCTCCTTTATGCCTCCCCTATCTTAACTAATCTTCATCACAGCAAAATAAACAAATTGGAATCCTGCTACAACAAGATTGCTAGATTTGCTACTGATTCCTCTCATAGGTCCCACCACTGTCTTGCCCTTAAGCAACTAAATTGGCTCGAACTACCTCAACTACTCCTACTAGACCAACTCTCAATAGCGCATAAACTCTATTTCCCTGAAAAAACCCCAGCACTTCAAAACATAATTCACCCCTACACCACCACCAGGATCCTAAGATCTAGTCATCAGAACCACATAAATGTCATCAAACACAAAAATGATGCAGGTAAATCTCTCTTTGCCTGCACCATTGCCAGAACCTGGAACTCACTCCCAAGCCACTTAACTTCTACCACCACTACTTCCCAATTTAAAAAACTTCTCAAAACCCACTACATACCTAACTGTCATTGCACATGCTGCTCCCCGGGCTAGGCGATATCACTGCACTGGTGCTAGGATTCTGCTAAGGATCAAATGGCTGCTCTCTATGTCCTGTTGCTTGAAATTTGCAAGAAGTTTGTTTAGTATCAAATGGATGCTACCTTATATAAAAAAAAATCATCCAAGGCTTCTATCCTTTATACCTATAATAAGACTAACTCTCTGCCAAACATCTGCTATTTTTCATATATACTGAATGCTCTGTTATATTATACTATTTTTGTGCCTATATTTGTGCTTGGAGCTATCTACACACAATTGTAGTCCACATATGTATCCTATATGTATATTATTGCTATGTTTGTATGGAATTATATTGTTTGCTTGGGGCTTTTCTCCCCGGGCCTCTGCTGGAAATGGACCTGCGTCCAGTTGGACTTTCCCAGTTAACAAATGTAAAATAAAATAAAATAAAAATAAAAAATGTACAATCTCTGCAGAAATAAAAGTCACCTGAATAATTCCACGTTAACAATATCTGTACTTAATGAAGAGATTTGTGCTTACCAACGACTTTGTACTTAGTGTTTCCTCTACAAATTCAGTGCTTCCTGCCTAAGTTACATTAAAAATGGAAAACTGGTAGTATTGCAGCAGGTAATGGATGGCAAACCGACAATACATTCATAATTACTAGGCATCTCATCTAAAGGAGGTCAAATTCAGAACTGCAACACCTTCAACCCCCCCCCCCCCCCCAAGTGCAACACAGTATCAGTAATTCATTTTCATGGTGTGAAATGAGCAGCAGCAAACTCTTCTTCCCTTGAAGCTCACAATTCCTTGAAAATGCACTGAGTCTGACAATGTCTTGAAAATGCACTAAAAAACTCACAATTTCTTGAACACGTACTGAGGCAGTTGGTGTAATCATACCTGTCAGCTGTCCATATTTCTGTAGAATAGCCATATTTTTGTCTCATATTTTAATCTGCTCATATTAAAATCTGTTTTTTTCTGACAAACTACAGAGGATTAAACTCACTAAATAATGATATACATTTGAGTTTCTGATTTCATATCCTTTATAAAATGGAAACTAACACAAACCTCTGGATTTACTAATCTGGCATGCAGGACTAAAATAGTCCTGCACGTAAGCGGCAGTTTAAGAGGAGGATGGCAGCGCGCCATGCATATTAATGAAGGTGCACTGCCTGAGCTCCAAATCCTACACTGAGCATGGACAAGTGCAGGGGGCGTGTCTGAGAGCAGAACTCTCAGAATAAACATGCCCCTGCAAAGTAGAACAGAAGAAAGTGTAAATAAATGAGCAAAACCGCTCATAGTTGTCCGCAATCTCCAACAACAGTCCCCATGTGTTCAACAGCAACAGTACATTGAAATAAAATGAAGAAACCCTTGTATTTATTTTTTTCAAAACCCCGAGTACAGCTAACCATAGGCGCGTGGGTTTGCCCATCGCTTAGCTACAGTTAACGCAGCTGAAAAGGCTGAAGAGGATAACAAGGAATATATATGCAAATGCAGGAGCACAGCAATAGTGTAGTGGTTAGAGCATCCCCTTAACAAATAGGCATTCCTGGTTCGAGTCCCACTACAGCACGTCATTTTCCATGTGAAAACTGTATATGTACATATATTTACATCTTCTTGCCATATAACCTACATAATAACATTTAAATGTGAACTGGAGCACTGCATGAAATGCACATGTGAAGTGTCAGTGTCATAATGAATAAGGCACTAGTAAGCAGGTTTAAGCACATATAAGCAGTAGTAAGCATGTCTAAGTGCGTTTGCGCAGGAGTAAGCATTGCCTACACAGATTAAGCAAAGTAGAAGCTGAGTGTAAGAAACTGTAGCCAGAGGTTAGCAGTGCTTACCATCATGCAAACACGCATACCCGCTTACAACTGCTCAAAAGTGCCTTAATCACTCTGGATCCAACGACCCTTGTTCTGCCTAGCAAAAAAAGAAACTGCCTCTACAAGGCTCAAACTCAGGGTATTGCACACTATAGTCACAGTAGTTAACCACCAAGCCATCATAGCAATAGACATGAATGAGGTATTAGCAAATTAATTTTCACCACAGGAAAATCAAACCAAACATGTGAACTGAATCTATGTACAGTGTGATGTTGGATAACCTGCCACAGACCATAAATATGTGAATTGGAGTACTGCAGTAAGCATAGATTTGAGGTGTTATTGTAATAAAGTGTAGAAGCCGCCAGGTCCCCATACAGTGTATGTACACATGAATCACGGATACCAGACACATATATAACCTGTAATGAAGAATAAATCATTGCCAAATGGCAAATATAGTGCTAATTAACTAATAAGCAATGCTAACCGCAGCACAGCTCAAGTTAGTAAGTGTAAGCAATATGTGGGGGAGCCAATTCAATCTGCCTAGTGTATACTTCTTTAAGCAGTGCCAACCTCATGTAAACAGGTCTGCTCATAGCTTAGCCTTTTCAAAACTGGCCAATCATGGGAAAGAATGGGAAAATGGCCGTATTTAAACCCCACAGGTGGGAATACTACCCATAACTGGTTGCAGCTTTCTACTGCAGGCAGAATGGCTGGTGTGGGTAAAGCCACTAGATTTAGAGTGCAGCGCTGGGACATCCAGGAGTCAAAAATCATGATATAGCTCCTGGTAAAACACCATGATCAGAGATTACTGCAGGGCCAGTACCAGGGCTCGCAGTATAAAATGGAGGCCTGGGACAGACTTGCCCGTAATCTCACCAGTGCCACAGGTATCCCTCGGACTGGTGACCAGGTCAGGCACCACCATGCTGACCTGAAGTGGTGGAGGGGGGATGTACTGGAACAGTGGATCCAGGAGTCTCGGCAGATGCCCAATGCCCCAGGACTAAGTACTCATTCTACTAAGTAGTAAATATTTGCCTAGCTTGTGTATACCATGGATAGGTATGGCTAAATATCACTGCATTTCTCTGACAGCTGCAGATGAGCAGGCTGCGAACCAGTAAGCCCATGATGCTAGGCTGCAAAGGCTGCATCGCAAGGCAGGTTAGTAATCAGTCTGCATGTACTGTCATAACAAATAAATATAAGTGCCTTAGAAAGTGTTGTACCAGTAGAACTAAATGTGTAATAGTCTGTGAATAAAGGTATAACCCCTGGAGTTCTTCTGTTCACACTTCTCTCATATGTTGGTGATCTGTTCCATACTATAAATAGTAATTATATCTTAAGCATTGTCACCCACACCATGGTATGCAGATAAAATGGGCATGAAGTCCTGCATAACAATATTGGAAGTGCCAAGAGGTCAGTTATATTGTACAAGTTAGGGAGACTTAGATAGAAAACAGTTGAAAAATTTAAATCAATTCCCTGATAGCACAATGTACTGTGATGTTAGCTATAATATTTTGCCACACACAGCAGGGGTTTGAATCCTGGGAGTGTTAATAAGTTGTATGCATAATCATACCCCACAACTGTACATATTTTGATACAATGTTCAGATTGAAAGCTGTATGCATACTTACACCCAACAACAGTACAAAATTTGCTAGAATGTTCAAAATGTAAGTTGTATGCATATTCATACCCCATACCAATCTGTCCAGCATGTCCAGATAAATGGCCCATATCACCAGCTTGATACCCTGTTCCCCTGAAAATCCAGTGTGATGTTCCAAGAATTATAGGCAGCTGTCAATAACATATAACCGATATTCAAACATGTACATAGTCAGAGAATGTATATGGAAACAAACCTATCATTCTAGCAACTCACCCAAAGTGTATGACAGCAATTCTCAACATATGTTGCATTAACACCTGCAGCCTGTCACGTCTGTATGTAAGACACAGGTCACGTATATAATAATTTATAAACATACCAGTGTACAATATAAGCCAACCGCGGTGGTGGTGCTGCGGTAGCATTGTCGCCTCACAGTAAGACGCTGCCCAGTTTGATTCTCAGCTAGAGCGTCTTCTGCGTGGAGACATGCATGAATGGGTGTACCTTCGTTGAAGGTTGTGCATCAGGCCTGGCAAGCCGGTATGTAAAAATCAACTGCCAATCATCAGCGGACCGGAGTTCCGCTGTGGTGACCCCTAACTGGGAAAAGCCGAAAGACACGAACACAAACAAACCAGTGTACAATATAAGGCCATTGTGTAGTGTAGCAATACATGTAAGGGAAAGACCACTGCAGTGGCTAAGAACGCTGTGAAAACTACAAGGATATTTTAGTTGTTGATTGAACTCTCTCTTTGACCCCTACCATATGTACATAATAACCCAATGACACGCCTCAACTGGTATGTGTACATTCCAAATTTTTGTTGGGACATATGTCATATGACATATAATTTATAAATATTCACATTTGTTTCTATGCATGTGCCTTGTGAAAATACACCCATATTGGTGGCCACTGTTGTTCCATATATGCATGTGTTCTGCTTGCTCTGCAACTGTGTTAAATCTTGTGTGTTGGGTTAATGGGAATACCTATGCATGCTGTTATAACTAATCCTGAATGCTGTTGACTGTTACTAACCCATATCTGTCATAAACCTGTGACAACACAGCTCGTATGGGAAGGCCGGTCCCACCGGACCCACCTGTCCCACCTCAGCTGGCCATGGCACCAGGCACCAGCACATCTGGGGCCCAGCCTGGAACCTCCTCCTCTGTGGGCCCTGCGCCACCTTCAGGTGGAACCATTGCAGGGGATGGGGCTTGCCCCTCCCTCAGAGCCGCACTGAGGGGAACCTGTCACCCTTCAACAGGTCCGGGCCATGGTGCATAAGGAGCTCGATCTGAAGTATTGAGAGCGGCTACGCCAGCTTGAGTGCAAGTGGCACTATTAGAGGGTGAGCCTGCCCCACCTACACAGGCTGCAGCATAGCCACCTTCGTGGCTGTGAAGGTGCGGTGGTGACTGCCCATGGGTGGGGACCTCAGTCCCACTGTTTCCAGTTGGGGGCTCATGGGCTTGTGACTTCTAAACACCCCTCCCCGTCCAAGGTGTTTACCCCCCACATGTGTCATATACCAGCTCTGTATGCGTCTTGTGTTTCTTGTCTGTTAACCTACCCAACCTACCTCCCCAAATATACCTACTACCCCTCCCCAACATCTCACTCTCACCTGAAAAAAAAAGAGCAATCTGTTTCCACAAAAAAAATCTCACCCCATATATAGCTGTCCATTTCACACATGTGTCCACTGGACACATGTAATCTGGTCTAATTGGCATCACAATGAATATATGTTGTCCTCACCCCTCTCCCAGGGGTTTGAAGGTCCAAATATACCTGCAAATATAGTGTATATGCACAGCTGTTGCTGTAGAAGAAATGGGCAGCTATGGACCTTTCCTATACCCTTCCTGCACATGCCTAGCTATTTTCCCTACTGTCTTTCCCTCTTTGTGTCCCATTTTTC
>NC_056728.1:1688541119-1688589951 GCF_019279795.1 Protopterus annectens
ATATAGGTATATAAACAACACAAAGTGATATCTACACATATATGCACATATGTATACACACGCACACACACACACACACACACACACACACACGCACACACACACACACACATATATATATATATGTGTGTGTGTGTGATAGACTATATATATATATATATATATATATATATATATATATATATATGTGTGTGTGTGTGTGTGTGTGTGTGTGTGTGTGTGCATGTCTACACACACACACACATATGTATATATATATATATATATATATATATATATATATATATATATATATGTCAATACATGTCCCCTGCCATGGCATGTGTGAAAGAACATCACACATCAATACACAACATACCTACACACCAGTACATGGCTGCAAGATGGAGTGTGGAGTGTGGTGTGTAACCCATGTTGGGAACACATTGCAATTTTATGAGACGGTGGGATATATATGTTGGTGAAGGGTATTAGGCACATATTGGTATGTAGGTCTGGTTGGGTGACAAACAAGACAGCATACATGACTGGTATATGACACATGTAGTGGTTAAACACTGTGGATGGGTAGTTACATTTGGAATGTGGAGGCCATTGATAACCCGCATGGGAACAAAGGGAACATGGTGCCCACCCATGGACAGTCACGACAGCATCTACATGGACATAAAGGTGCCTGGGCTATGCACTGGGCAGGAGGGACATGCATGTCGAACCTTGTGTATGTGTACTGCATGCCTCCAGGTGATGTTACTCATACCCTATGTCTCTGTGGAGCTCCCTATGCACAATACCCTCGACCTAACTGGGTGACAGACACATGTCTGTGTGTGCTCCATGGGGGGAGGGCACCATCCCCTGAGGTGGTTCCACATGAAGGTAGTGATGGAACAGTAGATAATGAGGTTCCATGGTGGGTCACGGATGTGATGTGGACTGGTAACGAGCACATTAGGTTGGAGTGGTGTTCCTGCTGGCAAATAACCCCTACACATACTGGTGTGTAACTGTCATGGAACATATGTGAGCTGTAGTAGTCCACACAATCCCAGAACATGTCCAACAGCATGCATAGATATCCCCAATATCACAGAATGGCAGATGTGTAGCAATCACATAGCAGGCCTACCACATAAATATGTGGAAACATAGTGGCAGTGACAATGGCATGCAGGTGAAATACCCTGTAACAGCCCAGCAAATGTAGTGTCCCCACAGGGAGCATGTCCATAAACACAAGTGTTGTACAATACAATACAATACTGTTGGGCGCTAGGATCCACCACATAACACAAGCACTCAGGTCACTCCAAGGCAAGTACAAATATGACTCAGTCATTGTCCATGCTGGTGTGAATGACCTGAGACGTACCTCCCTGGACTACATGAAAAGAGACATAGAAGAGCTCTCTGAGCATGTAGCCCAGGTCGGTATGACCCTGACCTTGAGTAGCATCTTACCCTCACCAAGAATAATGCCACAATATGAAGACAAGATGATCAATTTCAACAATTGGCTTAAGTATTGGTGTCATTCAAAGGGAATCCAATGCCTGTCTGCCTGGGATGACATGCTCGACAAGCCACGATGCTTATGAGGATGGCTTGCACCTGTCACCCTGGGCTTTCAGATACTGGCAAAGGCTCTTGCCACCCCCATAGTGCCTTTTTTAGGCAAGGCTCAAAAGACAAACCCACCTCCATAGGTATCACAGGGGATAAGAAACTAAGAGTAATGCTGCTCAATGCCAGAAGTCTAAACCTCAAGATGCACGCACTCAAAACTCTCCTTAGCATGGAGAACATAGATATCTTTGCAGTAACAGAAACCTGGTTCAAGGCTCCCGAGAGCACCCCAGCACTACCAGATTATACCTCATACCATGTTTTTTGGCCCCAAAACTTGAACCGAACCACAAAAGGAGGGGGAGTATCAATATTCGTCAAAGATACCCACACCTCCAGGTTGGTGGCACAGCACAAAGCATCAGAGACTATCCATGTGCAACTAACAGTGGGTAAAACTGCCTTCCATTTTATAGCCTGCTACAGACCACCCTCCCAAACCCAGGAACCCCACTCGGCCTTCCTGAGAACACTGGAAAATATGAACGTCTCCAAACACCATTATATTGGGTGACTTCAACTACCCTAACATAGACTGGGAGCATTACTCTAGCTCCAACACCCTAGCCCAAAGGTTCCTAGAATTTATAAATTCAAATGCTATGGAACAACTTGTTGCCACTCCCACAAGAGGGGAAAACATACTGGACCTGATCATCACCAACATGGGGACTCTATGCTCCAGACCAGAAGTGTATCTCTCACTGGTAAGATCAGACCATAAACTAATCTCGCTAGATATTCACATCCCGACCCCAGCCCCTGCCCAGAAAACCACAGTGAAAAACTTCTCTAAAGCAAATTTCACACTCCTCAAAACTGAGGTGGAATCCTTCAAAGCCCCCGGGCCTGTGGAAAATACAGCCCAGACCGCAGAATCCCTTATAAACGCATTCTATGGACACCTTCAGGAATGCATGGATCATGCAATCCCAAATAAAACCAAGACCCAATCATCTAAAGTTAGGCATCCTGTCTGGTGGACCCCAGCCATAAACAAACTATACAATAGAAGGAGGAAGCTACTACATAATAGAGCAAAATCCCAAAAAGGGAAGGCATCTCTGATCAGTATTAGCAAAAAACTACGGGCACTCATAAAATCATCTAAGGCCAGCTTCGAGAGAAATATTGCACAGGACACTAAGGATAATCACAAGGCTTTCTTTAGTTATGTTAGGACCCTGGGTGGGAATTCCCAGATATACTCAGAATTAGTCCAAAATGACAAAAAAATACACCAAACCCACAGACATTGCCAACATCCTAGCTGACAGGTTCAGCGCAAACTTCCCCTTCCCCACCAAAAGGGTAAATATCTATCCCAGCAGAGTGCTGCCCCCCTGACATCTCAGATGCTCAGGTAAGAGCCGCCCTCTCCAAAGCAAAAAACACAGCATCAATGGGACCAGATGGTGTCCCAGGCTGTGTCCTACATGAACTCCAAGAAGAACTAAACCCAAACATAAAACTACTGTTCAATCTCAGCCTTACTACAGGATATGTACCCAAAGAGTGGCGTACAGCAACAGTGGTCCCTCTCCACAAAGTGGTGCCTCAACAGATCCAGGAAACTATCACCCCATAAGCCTGACTAGCTTGGTCTGCAAAGCTATGGAAAGGATCATCATGGACCTCATAAATAAAGATATCGGGGACCTACAGACACTGGATCCTACCCAGTTCAGCTTTGTCAAGGGCAGATCCTGCCTCTTAAACCTGGTCGATTTCTTTGAAACAGTCACCAAGGCCATTGATGAGGGGAAGGTGGTCCACACAGCCTACCTGGACCTTGCAAAAGCCTTCGATACAATACCCCACTCGGGCATTATAGATAAGCTCACCAGCTTAAATATAAACCCCTATGTCACTAGATGGGTTGCAAACTGGCTCAAGGACAGAACCCACATTGTTAGAATTACTGGAGCCATGTCAGACTCCAAACCAGTTACAAGTGGCAGCCCACAAGGCTCAGTCCTGGGACCTCTCTTGTTCGGTATATATTTCTCGGAGGTACAGGCTAACACGGGAGGACTGTGGCTGATCAAGTTCGCAGATGACTGCAAACTGGGCACCATAATTGACTCTCCAGCCGACACAAGCATCCTACAAAAGGGCCTCATAGAAACAGACAACTGGCGCCAGAGCCATGGCCTCAAGCTAAACGCCAAAAAGTGTATAGTCATCCCTTTGGCAAAACAAAGTGCCCACAAATTACCACATAGGTGGTAATCCATTAAATCTGAAGAAGTAATTAGGGACCTGGGGACCCAAGTTGATAACAATCTCTCATTTGACAACCATGGCCAAAGTGGTTAGAAAAATATTTTATATAGCCCACCTAATCATGAAGGGATTCACATCTAGATCAGGGGAGGTCAAAGTGCCTCTTTATTCATCCCTCATCAGGCCCATAATTGAGTACAATGCCCCTTTTGGGATGTACCTTACCAGACACCTGCAGCAACTGGAAAGACCCCAAAAGTACCTCAACAAGAGGATCAAAGGGCTTAAACAGATGCCATATGCTGCCCGGTTAAAGAAACTCCAGCTCTACTCAGTGGCATACCACCTGCTCAGAGGCGATCTGTGCCTCACGTATAAAGCCATGTCTGACCCAGAATTAATGGACATACTGCACCTCAGAAAATCCAAATCCCATCGAGCTACATGCTCGAGAGACTTGAACCTCAGCACTGAAATAAATAGGACATAACCCAGAGGCTCCCTTCACTCCTGAATAAAATCCCAGTCCAGGTTAGGCAGAGTCCCTCATTGACACTCTTCAAGAGAAATCTTGATGAGTGGATGGGAGATTGTAGGTTTACCCCGGGTATCACTTCTGTGTCACTGTTAGACAGAGGCACAGTATACTAACCTCGAAAAAGGGCATAGCAAAATTCATTTGAAATGGGTGGTGAAAGCCAAACACACTCTGGCTAGGCTTATAAATGCCCTACGGCAGATAGCATAGTATGAACCTATGAACAATATATGACCCAATGGTACAAATACCGGACACATACCACTAGCCCTGTGTGAACATTATCTTGGAGCTGATATGGTGGCGGGAGACCGATATGTGTATTGTATTATGATAAACTTGATATATGAGTTGCTCAGACATATTTCTATCATTATGTCTTTCAGGGAGTATGGCACACCCAAGGAATCCCACCTACAGTGCCGCTGAGGAGGAGATTATAATCATCAGCATCATCCACAACTACCAGCTGTTGTTCTCATGGGCAAGCCATGACCAGCAGGAGAGAACAGCCATGTGGAATGATGTGGTCCACAGGGTGAATGAGGTGGGGATGCACAGCCGTACTTATGAGCAGGTCCGCCACCATTGTAGTGACCTGCTCTGCCATGTACGTCACCGTGCCGCTGCCATGCAGGTTGACCACCTTGCAATAGGGGGGGCGTAACATACATCTCCCCCTCACCAGAGTGGAGGAGCTGCTCATGAGCCTGGTAGCATCTGCCTGCCTGCAAGAGCTACAGATTTATACAGTCATGGAGGTGGGTGCTACACACACCAGACATGGAATATGAAGGTAAGGTTCCAGGGCATATCAGTAGACTAATGTAGTGTATGCATCTGTACAGGTAGATCATGCATATGTGAGATGTGGGTATGTTGCTGTGTAGTACTGATAAGCAGTAATGCATAATCTGTAGTACTGCGGACTTCAGCTGTTGTTGTACTGTAATATTGCATCCACCCTGTAGAAATGCCAAAGCTGTGACCACTGACATCAACTCTATCCCATCTCAATGTAGGTACCTCTTGGGTACCAGCAAGGCAGCGGCCATATCCGGTGAGTATGGTTTAAGGTTATGCTTGGCAATTCACTGTGCATGTCATAGTTAAGGTGTAGGCCATGTACACATCTAACACACCTACCCATAATGCATGCTGTACATGTGCACTGATGCAGCACACCCCTCACTAATGGGATTACCAGCCTCAAACACATGCAATATACAGTCCATCTCAGACAACTGTGACTACACTCCAGTGCACACTGCCCAGGCACAGCTGACATCTGCCCAACATACACAGCTATGTCATACACAGAGCAGTTGAACATGCTACATATAAAGACATCCCACTCCCTCTGCTAACACATGCCCCAGGGTCCTAAACCTCATCAACACATTACACAGAACATATTGGAGGGATAAGGCCGTGTCCTGGGGAATCCCCACACTCTGAAACAGACTACCCATACATGTCAGGCAATGCTACTCATTGGCCCTCTTTATAGAAACACTTGGCAATTGGATGGGAAAAGGGGAATTCACCTTGGGTAGTATGATTGTGCCACAGCCTGACAGGGGCACAGGGGAATAACATTAGTGGGTGGTGCATGGCTGGGAACCCCTGTGGCTAGGGTTATGTAGGCCCCAGGACCAACAGATCAGTACTCACTTATGAACCTATGTCTACCACAGTTAACATCAGCCAGGGCTTAATCATGGTAAATAATGGTCTCTACACTCACCACAGGTACAGTACATTGTGTCTGTGATCGGTCTAATGGTAGTCTATCACTTATATGTGCACCACTGAGGATGAAATATGTGAATACATATCAAGCATTCACTAAACACATGTCCACATGTGATCCAGAAACACACAGAGGCTGTGAGCAGCAGCAGAAACACAACTGACACACAGATACACATCCTGCAATGGTGTGCACACCCGTGAGGTATGGTGCACAGTACATGCCAGGGTGCTGAACAGATGCACAGCAATGCTGTGGACATGGGTGCAGTGAGTTCCAGGGGGAGGGCCATACCCTACAAACAGAAGCCATGCATCACAGCCATGTATAATGTTGGTAACGGGGATTGACTACAGTTGCACTGCATGCTGCTGAGTGGCACATGTCCTGCATGCTGACATGTGTGTAATTACAGGTATGTGTGTGATACTGTACTGCATCATCGCCTGCTATTGTGTGTGTTATGGGGGTGTGGGAGCTGTCTGTAGGTGCTGTCTGGTGGAGTGTATGGGTTGCCATGTATGTTGACTGCATGTGTGTATGTCTGTGTGTGTGGCCATGTCTGCACACATGTGTGTCTGTGTGTGTGTGTGTGTGTGTGTGTGTATGTAATGTTTAGCAGTGTTGTACAGGTCTTACAGTCTGTTCCCTGTTTTCCCCTTACTGGTGGCGAGGTGGGGCTGGGTCCCCCCTGCAGGGAAATTGATGTCACTGATACAGACAGTGACCATGAGGCTAGGTGTGTTGAGGCACAGGAAGGGTCGTCAGGGGCTGCCGCTGGGCAACCAATTGACAACCAACACATATCCACCCCATCCACGCACACAGTCACACTGCCTCTACATACCTTATCACCATTGGCCTTAGCTGAGGGACAGCCTATGGTTGGCATTGGCCAGGACAGTGTGGTATCTATGGCATGTGTGTCAGGACACAGCAGCCATAGCCAGATGTCTGGCAGGGTATGACATAGGCAGATGTTTAGGGGTGCTCATCGGAGCACTGCTGGTCATCATGCCCCTGGCAAATGTGCCAGATCTATTTCAACCACATGAATGTTCCAGACTGTCATGGAGGCACAGGCACGAATAGAACGGTACACCAGGCAGGGTCTAAGGACACACAAATACATCTACATGGTGGAATACATTCCCTGTAGTGTTGTATACCTGGGCTGGATGATATGTATGTGAAAACATCATGATTATGCATATCTGCCATGGTTTTGTGGTAAATCATTTTGTGTATGGTCTGCAGGGTCCTGGTTTTGAGCCTTGCAGCAGCTGTTTATTTTTTTGCTGGGCAGAACACAGCCTGCTGGATACAGAGTGAGAAAGGCACTTTAAAGCAGTTGTAAGTGGGTTTGCGCAGGTTTGGACAATGGTAAGCACTGCTAACCTCCGTTTACGTTTTCATGAACTCAGTTATCTTCTAAATTGCTTAACCTGTGTAGGCAGTGCTTAGCTCTGCACAAACCAGCTCAAACCTGCTTAGAACTGCTTTAAGGTGCCTTAATCACTCTCTATCCAACAGGACGGGTTCTGCCCAGCAACAAAATAAACCACTCTTGCAAGGCTCAAACCAAGGACTCTACACACTCTAGACAAAGTGATGTACCACTAAGCCATGACAGGTACACAGATATTAAATGTTTCAGAAACATATCAGCCAGTCCTGTCATGCAGCAGTACAGAGAATGTATACCAACATCTAGATGTCTGTGTGTGTAACTATATTGCAACCTTAACAGATACAACATTCCCATATATGTGTATATATATATATATATATATATATATATATATATATGTATATATATATATATATATATATATATATATATATATGTTGTTTTACTAACTCTGTATACATATATGTCACTATCTATGCACATATACTTATATATCTGTTAGCAGATAAATATATCTATATAGCTATATATGGCCATACATCTTTAGATAGCAATTGCAGAGTAACAAATACACCTATGTCCACATGCACCATTAATAGGGTTGAGAGGCTCCTCACACGATACGTCTTGTACGAATAGGCATCCCCCCACAGCCAAACACATGCGCCCTGCAATACACTACCAAGTACAGTCTGCCTCCCATAGGACATGTAATATGTGGAAGCCATCAACGTCCCCAGGATACAGATATACAGACACATATATGCATATATATATATATATATATATATATATATATATATATATATATATATATATATATATATATATATATATATATATATATATATATATATATATATATATATCTATATATATATATATATATGTATATGTGTGTATATATATATGTATATATATATATATATATATATATATATATTTATATATACATGTGACTACACATGCACACACAGATATATGTACAGTAAGATAAATATGTAGGAGGTGCACACAATATGGAGCAGCCACTATGCCTACAGTTAACACCTGAACAACTGGACACTGTATGGGCAACACATACTAATGTCAATCATTGCCTGCAAAATATACCCATAGAAAGGTCATAGGAAAGACACCACACACAGGTTTGCAGAAATGGGAATCCTTTAATTGTGTACTATAACAGTTTTATATGCCATATCATATAGCTGTTCAAATACTGACAACCATATAAACGGAGTACTGCAACTGTGAAACAGTTACACTAATACAGTAGTCTGGAAAGGTTCACAGCCTGTTGCTGTCCAGGCCAAGCCCTTCAGAATGTACAATAGTGCAGATAGACTGGGCCACAGGGTACCACACAATAAACAGTATGTAATGTAGATGTGTAGTTCAGCAGCCTCTATCTACACTCTGTACAAACTCCGTAGGAGGTAAAGACATTTTGTGATCAACTGGGTTGCACCTGGTACATAACAAGGCATAATGCTCAGAACAGTCTGTATGGTAGGAGGCAGTAGAATTGCAGTACCTCAAGTCATGTAAGTAATGTCAATATAGGTGGAGTATACGGTACTGTACATCCACATACCTTGTGGCAGCTCACCCCGGATACCCCCACATATTGTAACAACCTAGGTCATTTATGGTGCTCAACACCTAGACTCAATAATACAAGCCCATATACCACTGTTACATACACTGGCCTCTGCAGTGCATAAGACCGCACATGTGTTGTGTAGGTGACGCCCACACATATATGGCCCCAGCCCCACTGTATGTGTGGGGGATACAGCAGCAGTGGACTAATGGCAGCAATGGCAGTGTGATATGCTCACAGCCCACTACAGAACAATCCCCAACAGCATGACATATGTGCAAAGCTTGGTATGTAGATGGGGGACAGAGGCTGGAACACAGGCACATATGTGGAACACTGTTGCCATACACTAAGTGAGGTGCTGGTGTTACAGGATAGTCTGCAACATACCCTTAGTCAGGGAATTGAGGTTAGATATAGACGTGGATATAGCCATGCACTGATAGCACACAACACACTCACTGCCAGTGTAATATCTGACACAGGGCCTGTGTGGTGGACAGACAACACATGATAGGTATATCACTGTCCAGCAAGAGATTAGGCCCACAGTAGTGAGCTATGCAGACAGACTGCATTCCAAGGTACACTGGAATGTACACGCACACACCCTGTAACACCAGTACTATGCAAAGCATTCCACAACTCTACCCACAGACTGTCTGTAGTTCCTGATCTTCCTACAAATATGTGTCTGCTCTGAGTGTGCAGGTTCTCCCATAAGAGGTATTGCTACCTGCTGCCTGTATCACTGATGCCCACACACAGGACGGATGTTCATCTCACAGGAAATGTAAAGGACCATGCCCACATGCTGTAGGGATTTATAGTGGGTGGTTGCCATGACAGTGGTAATTCAGTGTAGTACACATGTGTAATTATATATATATGGCTATCTGGATAAGTATATGTACATATATTTCCACCATATGTCCTGGACATGGAGTGTAGCCGTACACCAGCCCCTACAGTCCCAAAGTCTTAGTGCAAGGGGATGACAGGTATGCATAGCAGGTATATTACTAGACTGTTGCTACTGTCATTGGGATTGTCTACACAGACATGGTGTGTGTGGATGCTGACATCTGCTTATAACATGTGTGCCATTGGCTACTGACAGACATCCTAAGAAAATTATTGTAAGGTACTGCTGTTAGCATGTAATGCCCCTATGGAGTGCAGCAGAGATATTGGCCACTATATGTGGAACTTTGGACATACCTTGTACAGTCCAGAGGTTTACACATGATCCCTTAGTGCACCACATGTGTACCAGGCCTGACAATATGGATGTAGACAGCCATGTAGATGGGTATAGCACATAACGACTGGTATACATTTGGCACCATAGGTGTTGGATTCACACACTCCTGCCTGGCCTGACACATAATGACTGCTGGTACAGGGGTGCCATGGACACATACCACCCACTAGATATTGACATACATCTGTACAGCATCCCACTGCTGTGTCTGTCATACATGATGTTTAAGGTAGGCCCAGCAGCAGTACATCTGCCAAGTATCTGCACATAACATCCCACTGGTTAAGTACACTAAGCTGCTAGGCATGTAACAATGCACTTTGCAGGCTACAGGCAGACTGGCGCAACACTGCCTTACATCTTGTATGGGGTAATGCACATGTACCTGCATATATAGCAGGCTCAACAGCCATGTCACAGCACAGTCCTGTGTGACAATGCATAACCACAACCAATGTGAACACAGCCACAGCCACATATGGTAAGCTAGCATAATATTGCAGTATATGGACTATCTGTTCTACACCATCCTCATATGTGCCACTCACAGAATGACCCTACATATACTGGGCTGCTACAGAGTTTGTTATGATGGCTATCTGTGGTATGGGACATGTGTGTGTTTGGCCCTACAAACATGTATGGCAAACAGTACCATACAGTGGGGCAGCATGTAACATCTGAGAGAAGGGGAGCTGGAACAATGACATCTACTACAGTCTGTACACAGGCTGAAGTACATATTAACAATATACACACTACCAACATTCACTGTCACTACACAGACCTCAGTACTGTACAATCATCCACAGAATGTCCAGCTTATGTCATGAAATATAACCACTACTGTACATGACATGTGTAGCAATCTGATATATCACTGGCTTGTTTTCAGATATGATGACAGTATTTATGGTGTACAGCACATATGCACCACTTCATGCACACCATATGTACAAAGATTGACAGAGGTGTGGCTGACAGCACATACACAGGGCCAGTATAGACATGTTGCTGTGATAACCTCATATATTTTCCATTGTAACAGGGTTTGTTGCAACATGTTGCTGTGATAACCTCATATATTTTCCATTGTAACAGGGTTTGTTGCAACATATATGAAGTCAGTAACTGTCACTGCCTTCACCATCTACAGACTGCAATCCTCACACTACCTTCTGCATTCCACAGATTGATGCACTGTGGCTAACATATGAAACCATAGGCACAACACTGCCCAGTCTGCAGATGACCCTGCAGATGGGGATTCCTCATATACATGGAGCTGACATGGGAGGTATTGCGACATGTACGACAGGCATATCCCAGACAAACACTGTTAAACCAACATTACTCCAAATGCAGTATAGCAGCACTTACAGTCTGTAGTCAGGTCAGGCACATCCCCCTCCTGTTGGTTGCCCTCTTTTCACAATGTATGTTGGTAGAGGTAAATCCCCAATCCATCTGGGATGCTGTTTGCCAAACATCAAATCTAGTTCCTGCTCACAGTGACTGCAAAGGCCCAACACCACCATGATGTTCCTAGGTATTGGAGTTTGTTTCCATGCAATTGGCTATGGGATTGTTACCATAGCTGTTCCACATGCAATCAGCAAGGGGAAGGCTGCAATTCATGCAGAGGCCATCAGCTGATCATGAGCATCACATAAAATACACATGCTGCTGCCTAAGCAAGGCAGGTGTGGGTCTCCATATCCACCAGAGATGGAGTGGAGGAGGCAGACATAGGCAAATACATGTCAGGGAGGGGTTGGAGGGTAAAACTGAAGCATGTTTGTGTCACACACCTACCAGCACAGTGTATCAAACCCCCGACAACTATGTAGTGCTTTCACAGTTTGATGCAGTTATTGGATGCAGCACATGGGTTACCTGATGTGGAGCACTCAGAACATATATGTGAGGGTGAGTGACATCTGCAACAGGGATACGGTAGCTATACGGTAGGTGTCTTACACGTGCCTGTCTGCATGAACAGGTGCCAGTGTCAACACAGGCACACTCACACAGGGACGCGCACACATTGACACACTTGGCATGGCCAGGAGTACAACTCATCAGTAGTGGGTTTGCCACAACACATCAATGTGCAGTTATCACATGCACCACACAGGTCATACGGAGGCCATATGGGCAAAGAGTATGAGGAGATCTCAGACATCAGACAGCATGCTTCAGTATGCCCATAGGGGTTGTAGTGAGTGTGGATGTGGACATACGCACCATACAACACACACACAAACACACAGGGTGCCAGTTCTGACATGCATGGGTGCATGTCTACATGGGTGTGTGGTGGTCAACTGTGCCTGCAGGCTGTACAAGTGTAGGCAATAGGTATACCATGGCATCAGGCCACATGACAATGGTCTGCATTGTGGCTCAGGCCTGTAGTTACTGCATTTGCCCACACAGGTGGGTATTGCATCCCCCATCCAGTCAGCTGGGTGACTATTGTGTGTGGCCAATGCTGTATACCACATGCCATGTATCTGTTCCTTAGTCCATGACATGGATGGTGTCTGGGATGTTCACACCTCCCACATGCATGTACAATGACATGTGGAAATGTACCTGGGGTGTCTGGCCTATGTTGTGAACACAGATTATCATCAGATGTGCCAGTCTTGCCCACCTGTGTCAGGAACTGGTAATGGGCAGCAGGTTTACCCTTCACCTACATTGATAACATGCCAACAGCATTCCCTGATGTCAGTGTCATCTGTCCATACAGGGCATGTTGTCAGGCATGGCATGTCCGTTGTGAGTCACATGTGAAGGCACCACAGGTGGTGCAGGTGTTCATTGGGGAACATGGTGGAGGTGCACTGTCTGCATGTTTGTGCATATTGGACAGATGGGAAGGGTGACATGCCCTCTGTAGACCACTGATATCACTGCATAGTTACTATCAGTGGCCATTATGCAATGTGCTAACCACATATTGGCTGTTGCCTAAGCATGTGTGTGCATATGACACATGGGTTGAGTGTGTGCTCTGGGTAATAGTGGGGTTGCTAATTTGGATTGGTTGGCCTTGATATCACATGTATGGGCATGGCTTTGCACCCCAGCCTCCCAGGTAATTTACATTTGTTATCCCTGCATGGTTGACATTGTGATATATAGTAGGGCCACCATAAAAGTAATGAGCAAAATCCCCTCCACATTGGCCACTGGTGTCACACACTCTCTCAACACAGGATACGAGTTACACACACACCTGTCATGTCTGGGAGTTGAACCCCTACCTAACTAGTTTATTACACTACAGCACTATGCAGTTATAGTACACGCCACAGACATTATTGGAGTACTTCTTCCCCAAAGGTGTATTTCACAGTGACTGACATCAGCAGGATTACCAAAGTAGGTCATTTCACCTGTACAGTGAGTAACTAGCCTAAAATGCATTGCTCCCTAAACAAACAGTGAGACACACACAACTGCCATGTGTGGGTATAGAACACCTAACCAAGGCCTATATCACACTACAGCATGGAGTTATTATAGGACACACCACAGGGATTACTAGTGACAGCCTTCCCCAAAGGTGTATTTCACAGTCAATATCAGCAGGTTTACCAAGGTAGGGCGTTTTGCCTGTATTGCGAGTGACTAGCCTAAATGCATTGCTCCCTACACAGACAGTGAGACACACACAAAACATCCACAACTGTCATGTGGGGGTATAGAACCCCCGACTAAGAACTATTTCACACTACAGGTTAGAGCAGTTATAGGCTACACCACAGGGATTACAAGAAGCATTCTCCCCAAAGTTGTATTTCGCAATGAATGACATCAGCAGGATTGGCAAAGTAGAGCATTTGAATTGTACTGCAAGTGAGTAGCCTATGATGCATTGCTCCATACACATACATTGAAAGACATGCAAAACATCCAAAACTGCCATGGGTGGTGATGGAACCTTACCACAGTTCTAAATCACACTACAGCAGTACACAGTTACAGGATGTGCTAAAGACATTACTGGGCTATAACCTTCCCAGAGGTGTATTTCTAGGTGAGTGACATCAGCAGCCTTGCCAACGTTGGGTATATGTATTCTAAGGAGTATGTGTGACCTAAAAAGCATTGTTTGTCATTCAGTCATAAACAGAGAGAGACACACAGATTCATACACACACACACACACACACACACACACACACACACACACACACACACACACACACACACACACACACACACACAATTGCAAAGTCTGGGGTTAGAACACCTACCCAATTCCTTTATTGCACTACACAGTTACAGGACACACTATGGAGGCTACTGGGCTAGGATTTCCCCAGATGTGTATTTCTAGGTGAGTGACATCAGCAATATGAATTGTATGGGGTGTGAGTGGCCTAAAAAAGCATTGCTCTCTACTCAGTCATAAACACACACTTGCCAGGTCTGGGGTTAGAACACCTATTGCACTACTTTATCACACTACAGCAGTATGCAATTACAAGGCCTGCCATGGAGATTACCAAGCAATGATTTCCCTAGAGGTGTATTTCTAGGTGAGTGATGACATCAGCAGCCTTGCCAAAGTTGAGTATATGTAGTGTATGGGGTGTGAGTGGCCTAAAAAGCATTTCTGTCTAATCAGTCAGGCACACACACAGTTGCCAGTTCTGGGGTTATTACATGTACTTAATCACACTACAGCAGTTACAAGACATGCTACAGAGATTATTGGGCTATGATTTCCCCAGAAGTGTATTTCTAGGTGAGTGACATCAGCAGCCTTGCCAAAGTTGTGTATGTAAAATGTACGGAGTGTGAGTAGCCTAAAAAGAATTTCTCTTTACACAGTTAGAGACCAAGAGACATGCACACAAACATACACTCACACAGTTGCCAAGTCTGGGGTTAGGACTACTACCAAACTAGTTTATCAGTATAGCAGTACGCAGTTATGGGATGCTCCATGGGGATTACTGAGCTACAGCTCTCCCAAAGGTGTATTTCACATTGGATGACCTCAGCAGGCTTATTGTGATACTGCTATGGTGAGGGCGGTGTGTGCATGGGCTGTAACCCATTCATGTAGGGGTTGACATGCCACATGCAGACACACACCGGGTCATATGCCACAGGTATGTGTATACAGCTACTAGGTGACTACTTCCCTCTGCAGTCATGTTGCACAGCTGGCACATGCAACATGCCATCATGCTGACAGATACTGGTGGCTAGTATTTGCAGTGAGTGACACCTGCACCTCATGTGTTTGGGGCCCTTTGGCTGTGTACTGGGTGGGACAGGCCCAGATGGTTCCTTGTCACGGTCACCCTCTTCAATACATCTATGGCCATCTACCTTTGGCTTATTATAGTGTGTTATCCTTACATATATGTCTGTATTCCTATCCACTGTGTGTGCAAAGCAGGAGTGGTGCATACTGACATGTGTCTGCACTAAGAACTGCAACTGCCAGATATGTCTGGTCTACTGGTGTTTGCTGACATGGCCTTCATGTGTTTAAGTATGTGAGCATACCCAGTATGGCCTTTCAGTATGTTGTTGACTGACATTGCCTTCATTCCTCTAAGTGTGTGAGCATACCTAGTATGGCCATCAATATTGCATGTGTGGATCAAGTCCAGGTAGTTTATACTGCGGTGCTGACCTTTGTGTTGTACACCGACAGGTAGCATGCTGTGTCTGCAGGATAAACATTGGTCATTTGGCATTGACTGTTGCTACATTTCTGCATAATGGGGGGACACCTGACTGTTTCTACATTTCTACACAGGGGTGGGGGCACACCTGACTGTTACTATAAGTGTACATAGGATGGTGGGGTACACCTTACACTTTTACACATTTGCTGGGACTGTACTGGTATGTCGGGTACACCATTTCAGTATTTAGTCTTACCTATTGTGCTGGCTAGAGGCATACCAGTATACTACAGATCTTAGCTTTCACTGCCTACTAACCTTCACAACTTACATCTAACTGGCTGGCCTGCTGTAGTCTGTCTGTGCAGGCCTGGGGTAGGGATTACCCATGGGGCTCATTCAGAGGCCATAATACAGCATTTGTTTGCGTTTGTCTACACCTATCCTGCTGGCTGTGACTGTTGTTGGGTATGTGCCCCCCCAACTGGCAAGTGTGAATCATTACCTTGTGGGTGTCCCAGTATTGAGGGTGGTGCTACAGGGCTGCCTATGTCAGATGCACATAGTACACTCCCTATACATGGTTGAGCACAGGTAGTGTCATGTTTGGCATCCCTTTTACTGTATGTGCAAATCGGAGAGAGGTGTCATTCCCTGGGTCCCTACTGTGTCAGTGCATGTGCTATGTGTTGTCTCTTTACCAAGACCAAGGCATACTGAGCACTCCTCCTTCTGCCTTATGGGGCAGGCTCAGGTTGTTCCTCCTCCGAGTCACTCTGTACCTGAGCAGGCCTTGACACTGGTGGGGGGCTGTGTGGCCCTGCTCCATGCTGTTTCTGCTGTAGCTGTTTCCGCAGGGTCATATTGTGTAGCATGGCACATACAAGGACAATTTGGGTACATGTGGTTGGTGAGTACTGCAAGGCTTCACTGGATGTATCCAGGCACGAGAACCATGACTTGAGCATCCCAAACACACGCTCTATTATGATTCATGTTTGTGTGTGTGCCTCATTATGGAGTTCTTGTTCGGGTGTGTGTGCATTTCTGATGGGTGTCATCAGCCATGGCTCCAGTGCGTATCCAGCATTCCCCACTAGGTGACCATGTGGGATGTCTCCATTGGCAAATGTCTGGTACACCTGCGTCAGATGCCAGATGTGGGAATCATGGTAGCTTCCAGGGCAGCCAGCACACGCATTCATTATTTATGCCCTGGGCATCGCACATGACCTGGCAGTTGATGGGGAGGAAGCCCTTGCGGTTGATGTAGACCCTACCCTGCTCACCTGGTGGTGCTTTAATGCATATGTGCGTGTAGTGTATTTCACCCACTACCTCAGGGTATTCTGCTATTTGGTGGAAGAGACGCATATTGCTGGCCAATGCCTCACGGGTGATAGGGAAATATACATGCTCACCGACATGTGCTGACATGGCATCCAGGAATTGATGAAGCGCCCTGGATGCTGATGCCTGTGACATCCCCATCATATCCCCAGTTGGCCTTTAGAAGGTACCCATAGCTAGTATTCTTAGGCCTGAACGTACCTTGATATCGACTGGGATGGGTTCCCCTCTGTTAGTTCTGTGTGTTAGGAGTAGCCGGCACAGCTCAACAATTTGCTGTAGGAGGTCCCTGTCCACCCTATAGCGCTTGACTATCTCCAGCTCATGTAGCCCTTGGTAGGTTACCCTGGGTCTGTACACTCTTCAACGTCTCCTCACTGTGGGTTGCTCAGCAGCATTCACATCCTCACCACCCCCAGCCTCTTGCACATGCTGGTTTATGATAGCAAAAACAGCCCCTAGCATTTTTTCTCTTGCTTTCATTTTGTAAAATTTCCCCATCTGTATACACCGGTGGTGCAGAGGTTTTGGGAAAAACAAGAGGGAAAGGTGTTTGCATAGTTTATAGTGGTGTGCTGGGCTGGGCTGGTCTGCTGCCTGTGTAATTGGATGATTCTGATACATTTCACCCATCAGCCAAGCTTCATTACCTTCCTACTGCTGTTTTCCCTTCTCATTGTCTCCCTGTTTAGGCCCCTGTGTGCGCCGTGCAAACAGAGTGCTCAAATGTGCACAGACCTGCTTTTTCCTGGTTTAATTTCTTTTTTCTTCCTGTAAAACACGGTGCGCGGTGTGCACATCCGCTTACACTTTGTAAAGAGTGCTAGGCAGGTTTGGACACACCCCTAGCTTAGCTGTTCTAAGCTAGGAGCAATCCCGAGCCACAGGTCTCCAGTCCACTTACAGTATGCCTGACACCCCCCCCCCCATGATGTCACCTATATCCTAGTCTTGAACCCAGCTATTTATACTCTTACACTCTTGGGACCTGCCTCTCACCCTGGGAAAATCTAGGATTCACTAACCTTTCCCTCATTTGCATAGGATTGCCTGCTAATGCGTAGTTACATGTCCCACACTGAGCCTCCCCCCTTAGCAACCATTACTCACTGGACAGGTTGTCTTCTGCCTGCCATTGACTTGCATGGCAGAATACTGATTTTAGTTAGAATGCTTATTTTAAGTTTATGTACTGTGTGAACAACACCGCCCTCATATGAGCCACTCACACAGTAACCCTCCATATACTGGGCCAATACCCAGTGTAGTCTGATGCCTGACTGTGGTATGGGACATGTGTCAGTCTGGCCCTACAAACATGTATGCTGATAGGGTACCATAAACTGGAGCAGCATGCAGCATCAGATAGAGCAGGACCAAGAACAATGACACCTATCACAGTCTGTACACAGGCCAATTAACATATTCAGAATACACACTCTGTCAACAATCACCATAACTACACAGATCTCACTACTGTACACACTACAACAGAATGTCCAGGTGTTGTCCTCAAATATGAAGCCTGTTATATATAACATGTCTAGCACTCTGATATCTCACTGGCTTGTTACCAGGTATGATGTCAGTAAATGTTGTACTGTACATATGCATCTCTTACTACATGACATATGAATAAAGGGTGACAGACTTGGGGGGACAGAGGCACAAACACAGGGCCAATATTGACATATTGCTGTGATAATCTGAAATATTTCCTGTTGTAACAGGGTTTGTTGTGACATATCCTTCTGAGGTATATAAAGTCAGTAAGTTATATTGATGTCACCATGCACTGACTGCAATCATCAGAATATGCTACTGCATATCTAAAGACAGGAAATGTGTGAATAACCAAACACATGTAAGACTCCAAACTCTGGACAGTGTGCAGATAAGCTTATAGATGAGAGTTTCCTCAACCACATAACACTGTAATGCCAGACTTTAAGTCAAGTAGAACAGCCATATCCACACAAACCCTGTTAAACAAACATTGCTTCAAATGTAGAACAGCAATACGTACATTCTGTCCCCTTGTCTGGAACATCCCCCTCCTGTTTGTTGGCCTGTTTCCACAGTGAATGTTGAAAGAGGTATTTCCAACTACCCTCTCTGATGCTGTTTGTCAAACACTCACATGAAGTCTTGCTCACAGTGAAGGAAAAGGGCTAACACCCACATGAAGTGCTTAGTTATAGGAGTGTGTTTCCATGCAATTGGCTATAGGAATGATACCACAGCTGTTCCACATGCAATTAGCAAGTGGGGGACTGCAATTCATGCACAGGCCATCAGCTGATCATGAGCATTCCTTACAAAATTCAAGCTGCTGCTTTTGCAAAACAGATGTACTTTTCCCCATCCACCAGAGAGGGAGTGAGAGAGCGAGAGAGAGAGAGGGACAGAGACAAAGTAGGAAAGGAAGGGTGTAAGAGACCAAGAGCCAAGTGTGTTTCTGTATGATCCATGGGTGGAGAGTGGTATCTGGATATTATAACAGTTGCCTATATTGTTTACTGATCCATACTGTCACATAGTAATTGAACATGGCTGTCCATATTTATGGCTGAGGATTGTCTACAGCAACCTCTACAGTGTTTGAAAACTGTTGGCCTTGTAATGTGGACAATGGGACATATAGGTCCTCAATATAATGATGTAGTAAAACCCACACGGCAATGGATCCTGTCAGTACACACTAACCTAACACCCACACAGGATACTGATGACACACAATTAGCAGTACTGAGTTTGAAACCCCTACCTGACTATTCATTGCTATTACAGTGTTATGCAGTTATTGCATGTGCCACGGAGCTTACATGTTGGAGAGTTGTCCTATCTTTGAAAGAGAGTGACACCAGCAACAGTGATAAAGGAGGGATAAGGGAAGTGTAGTACATGTGACTGTCCACAAAAGCAGGCATAAATGGAGACACACACACACTTTGTCAGGGAAACACACACATCATTACAGTTAGGAGAATCAAGATTAGAACCCCTACCTCACTAGTTTACTACACTATGGTATTACACAGTTATCACAAGTGCCACAAAGTTTACATGGCTGATACATGGCCAAAGGGTTATGTCAAGGTGAATGACATCAGCAGGTGTGCTAAAGCAGGGTTCCTATCAGAACGACGAAGGCTGTGCCCCCCACACCCCCCCTAAAAATATATTCCAACTCTGAGATCACACTACAGTGAGGAAAGGGCAAATACTCCAATCTTCACTGTACCACAATCTCACAATATCGATTTCAATTACCTGCATTTTCACTCATTCGAGCATTCAAGATTTTGATTTTTTGTCTATGTAATATAGACCCCTAAAGTAGGCCAATGGGAGGTGTAGTGATTGTGAATGGCTTCAAAAGCATTACTCTCTCCACACACACACACACACACACACACACACACACACACACACACACACACACACACACACACACTTGCCAGTACTGAGATGCATAGGTTCATTGCTTCGCACGTGTGCAGTAGGTAGATGGACCTGACAGCTGTACAAGTCTAGGCAAAGGGAATACCTTGGCATCAGGCCACATGACATTGGTCTACAGTGTGGCTCAGGGGTGTACTCCCTGGAGTGGTCCCCACAGGTGGGTACTGTATTCACCATCCACTCATCTGGGTTACTATTGTGGGTGGCCAGTGATGTGCACTGCTTCCCATGTATGTGAGCTATAATCCATAACATGGACATTGCCTGGGTTTTGCACATGTCCCACATGCATATTCTTTGACATGTGGAAGTGTACTTGAGGTCTCCGGGGGCATGTTGTGTGTACAGATTGTTATCTTCTGATGTAGCATTTTTGACCTCATTTGGAGAGACCTGCCTATGAAACTGAGGTTGTGCTTGCACCTACATTGACAGCATGATACAGATATTCAGTGGAGTTAGTGGCATCTGTCCATACAGTCCATGTGTATAAGGCATGGTATTCCCTTTGTGGGTTACATTTGCTGACTCTACAGTTGTTGCAGATGTCCAGTGGGGAACATAGCAAAAGGACCACTGTAAGCATTTATTTGCCTATTGTAGGGATGGAACAGGGTGTCACGTCCTTTTACTTGCTGGATAACACACAGTCAGGAGCTGTTACACATCACAGTACTTTCTGATGTCAGTGGCACTGTTGTGGTCAACAGGCATGTAGTCCACTGCAATCACACCAAGGTTACTATCTGTGGGCAATATGCAGGAAACTACGAATATAGTGGTTGTTGTCTAGCCAAGTGTGTTTGTGTATGAGACATGGGTGGAGAGTGTTCTCTGAGTAATACAAGGGTTGCCTATATTGTTTACTGATCCATAATGTCACATGTAGGGCTTTGGATTGTCTAAACCAGCTTCTCTGCTGTTTGACATCTGTTGTCCTTGTAAGGTGGACATTGTGACATATTGTAGGTCCTCAATATAATAATTTAGCAAAACCCATCCCACAATGCATCCTGTCATTGCACAATAACGGTAACTTCCACACAGGATACTGATAACAGACACACACTTGCCAGGATGGAGATTCAACCCTCTACCTAACTATGTATTGCTATTACAGTGTACTGCATTTATCGAACATGCCATAGAGCTTATTGGGTGGATGTTGTCCCAAGGTACTTCTAAGGTGAGGAACATCGCCAGCCCTTGTAAATACTGGCATTGGGTGATGTAGTGGGTGAGAGATCCCAAAAATAAATTTTCCCTAACCACACATTTACATTGGTCAGTGGTGAGGTTCAAAGCTCTATCTAATAATCTTTATGGACCATTATGGTAACACATTTACCACATGCACCACTGGCCTGACATGTTTTAACCTTGGCAATAGGTGTAAGGTGGATGATATTTGCAGGACTGCTACCGTCAGGCTCTGAGATGTGTATTGGCTGTAAATGGGGCCAAAATCTTTGAGGTACACACATAAACACTTGCCACAGATGAGATTCAAACCCATAGCTATGTAGTGACTGGTACTACATTCTTCCACATTTATGGCATGCACTACAGAGCTTACAGGGTTAGCTTTTGTCCAAAGGGGTATGTCAAGGTGAAGGACATCAGCAGGCTTGCTAAAATAGGGGAAATGGGAGGTGTAGTGACTGTGAATGGCCTCAAAATCAATAATCTCTACACATGCACACAGAGTTTCACAGTTGCTATGTCTGGGATTAGAACTCCTATCTGACTAGTATGTTACACTATAGCATTATGCAATTATTACACATGCCACAGAGGCCATAGAGCTAGCTCTTGTCCAAAGGAATATTTCAAGGTGACTGACATCAGCGGGCTTGCTAAAGTAGGGCAATGAGAGGTGTAGTGACTGTGAATGGCCTCAAAATCATTACTCTCTACATACACACACAGTTGCCATGTCTAGGATTAGAACTCCTATCTAACTACTATATTACACTATAGCATTACACAGTTATCACATGCACCATAGAGATTATATGGGTGATAATTTGCCAGAGGGTTATTTCAAGGTGACTGACATCAGCATGAGTGCTAACATAGGCTATGGGAAGTGCCGTGTGTGTGAACGGGCCATAAACCATTCCTCTGGGAACACACACACAACACTCAGTCACACACAACTTTACATTTGACAGGACTGGGTATACAAATGCTGGATGAATACTGATTTGTACTATCATGTTACACAGTTATCACAAGCACCACAGACACTATAGGGCTGAGGGCCACAAAAAGCAAATGTCTACAGTGATTGACATTGGCACATCATGTGATACTGGCCAATTGGATGTGTGGTGGGTGGGACAGGACTCATGATGGCTATCTCTTTGTCACTGTCTACCTCTCTCTTCCCCACATCTCTGTGTGTGTATGTTTGACCTTTTATCATGTGTTGGCCTTGGACATGTCTGAATATTCCTATCCAATGTATGTGCAAATCATGAATGGTGCACAGTGTGGTGTGTGTGCACAGACATCTGCGACTGACAGATATGTATAGTCCACTATTGTTGTCAAACATGGGTGTCATTTCTCTAATTGTTGGAGCATGCCCAGTATGACCTTCTGTATTTTGTTGTCAGACATGGGATTCATTTCTCTAAGGGTAGGAGCATGCTCAGTATAACTTTCTGTATTGAGTGTGTGAATACTCCACTGCAGTATTTATGGTTCTAAACCTACAGCTAGCAGCCGGTTTCTGCAGGATATCTGTAGATAGGTTGACAATATGGAGTCACAATGGGCAACAGTCAGGTAGTGGGATACTGTAACTATTGCTGTCTGTGCTGCTTGTGTTACATGTTTGGTGTTAGCAGAGATATTCAGACATGTACTGTTTTACACTGTGATGTATTATGTCATCAGCTACCAACAGATATACTTATTTGTTCACAGCTATTTCCTGGGTAATACAAGACGAATGAAGCTTTATCCAGTATTGTGGTCTGCAGCCTACATATTCTTGCACACTCATGCCATTCTGGAGGGGTAGCTGCAGACACTTGCTGATGGAGCTGTATAAATGGTCCAGCACCTTGGTACTGTGGTGGCTGAGGATCCCCTGCTTGTACATCTATCTACGTAACAGAATGGCCATATCCTGCTGTGGCCATACCTCTCAGCTGTACAGATTCACCCAGGTTACCCAGCTGCAGGGATCATATATCTGGTTAGTTCCCCTTCACATTGTGGTTTATGAACAGGTTTGTAGCCACCCACTTCTGGATTTGCAGGCAGGGGTGTTATGGGCACATATCAGAGTTTCAGACTTCACACACTCCATGGCATCCATGCTTCTGCACCCCCCACTCTGTTAGTCTATCCTCTTCCTAACATTATGCTAGTGATATCTGGGAAGTATCCCTATAGTTGTCCCTTCATCCCAGCATTACTTAGGGGTTGGTCCACAGTTCATGCAGTAGGACATGGTGGGCATGCTACTGGGATTTGTCAACTTGGCCTTGCATTCGTGTTCTGTGGACTGTGTTATGTTGTTATTTGGGACCCCATGAGATAACATACATTGGCAGTATGGGTGAGGCACAGGCCTTTGACAGAGGACTGTAGGGCATTTGGTAGTGATGCAGGCCATCTGTAGCAGGCCAGTGCATTCTGTCACTCCCCACAGTCCCAGGCTGTGAGCCACTGGATTCCCCTGGGGTGACAGGGTAAGTGTGGGAGGTGTTAATGGCAATAGCTCCTGTACATATTAATCCATTGGTCTGGATGCTGGCAGGGTGCTGCTTACAGCTGGGGAGTAGGGACACACATGCATAGGGCACCTCTTCAGCATGCTGCATTCTGTGGTATTCCCATACAGAAGTGGGTATCATGCTGTACTCATTCCTAACAGCAGGGATATGACCTGTGATAAACCTGTGGATGATGGTGGGTTGAGCTGAGTGCATGTGTGATATGGAGGCTTCTTGCAGCTGACTTACAGATATACATGGGACATTCCCGTTATGCTGCCTTGTGCAGGGACATAGGCATTCTCTCATTAATTCATAACTGTGCTTTTTTTGGCCTGCCAGTGACTGACCAGAATACATTAGTATTCCATACTACACAGACAACTAATGTGCTGCTAACCTGTATATACAATTCCAAAGGTGTGTGCAGTTGACAGTTACATTTTATGTACTCTGTCTAGGGTACTTCCACCTGTGTACTGTGTGTATGCTTGGGCACATTCATGGCATGTCCATCTTTCAGATGGTAACAGATATTGACATCTGAACAATGAGTATGGATGACTGCTGAATTGGGTCTTGCTGGGATGCATTGTGGTTGGCACTGCAGTTGTCAGAACATGACCCTGTCATCAACAGTAGTGGCCATAGGCCACTGGGACACAACCCTCCATGCCTATGTGCTGACCACTTCCACACAATGTACAAAACACAACTTAATACACAGAACCCTGCATATTGTACACATGCAACAATCTATCCTGTAAATTGGACCAGCTCAGGTAATCTGTGCTCCACTGTTATTAACCCCACTCATACATGTTACTGTATTTCTACATAGGATTGGGGGTGCAAACCTGACAACTGTAAACATTTGCTATGACTGTACTGGTATTTCAGGTACTCTGTTGGCTTCCATTTCATTTTGTATTCTGACCTACCATGCAGATTAGAGGCATATCAGTAGAGAACAGATCTTAGGTTTTATAGACCTACATTTCATTTTCAGACTTCATACCCTGCAGAACTAACATACAACTGCCTGACCTGTTGTAGTCTGTCTGTGTAGGTCTGGAGGGGGGCTGTTATCCATTTCCATTAATTGGAGGCCTTAGCACAGCCTTTCTTTATGGTCATCTACACCTGTCCTGCTGGCTGAGGCTGTTGTTGGGTATGTGAACCTCACTGACATGCATGTGTGTGTCCTATGGACACACATTTGGGCCACCACATGTACTGCAGTGAGATTTGTCACCTTGTCTAGTACTGCCTACTTTGTTGAAACTAGTATTTGTTACGGATTCCATGTTGCCCATATAGTCGTCCAGTATCTGTTGCCATCCCATTCAGCCACCCAATTCCCTTGCATGCTCACATCCATATGATAGCTATGACTAACAAAACATACTACTCCATTCAGTAATTTACAGGAAGAGTGAGTTACTTGTGGCTGTGCCAGTATTGATGATGGTGCTGGAAGGCTGACTATATCAGATGCACATAGTACAGTCCCTATAAATGGTAAAGCACAGGTAGTGTCATGTTTGAGATGACTTTTACTGAGTCAGAGAGATGTGTCATTCCCTGGGTTCCTACCATGTCAGTGTATGTGCTATGCCTTGCCTCTTTGCCAAAGTCTGGGAAAACTCGGCATGCCTCCTTCTGCCTACATGGGCAGGCTCAGGTTGTTCCTCTTCCGAGTCACTCTGTGCCTGTGCTGGCCTTGGCAATGGTGGGGGGCTGTGTGGCCCAGCCCCATGCTGTTTATAGCTGTTTACGCAGGATCATATTGTATAGCATGGCACATACAATGAACATTTGGGTACATGTAGCTGGAGAGTACTGCAAGGCTCCACCAGATATGTCCAGGCACTGGAACCATGACTTGAGCATCCCAAACACATGCTCTGTTATGATTCTCATTTGTGCATGTGCCTCATTATGGAGTTCTTGTTCAGGTGTGTATGCATTTCTGATGGGTGTCATCAGCCACGGCTCCAGGGAGTAACCAGCATCCCCCACTAGGTGGCCATATGGGATGTCCCCACTGGCAAATCTCTGGTACAGCTGTGTCATATGCCAGATGTGGGAGTCGTGATAACTTCCACGGCTGCCAGCACACACATTCATTATAATGCTCTGGGCATCGCACACATCCTGGTAGTTGATAGAGGGGAAGACCTTGCGGTATATGTAGACCCTAACCTGCTCACCAGGTGGTGCTTTGATGTATATGTGCATGCAGTCTATAGCACCCACTATCTCAGTGTATTCTGCTATTTGGTGGAAGAGATGCATATTGCTGGTCAGTACCTCATGGGTGTTGAGGAAATATATGTGCTCACTGGCATGTGCTGACATGGCATCCAGGAACTGGTGGATTACCCTGGATGCTGATGCCTGTGAGATCTCCATGATATCCCCAGTTGGCCTTTGGAAGGTACCTATGGCTAGTATTCTTAAGCCTACACATACCTTGGTATCCACTGGGATGGGTTCTCCTCTGTTAGTTCTGTGTGTGAGTCGTGACCGGAAAAGTTCAACAATTTGCTGCAGGAAGTCCCTGTCCACCCTATAGTGCTCCACTATCTCCAGCTCATATAGCCCCTGGTAGGTTACCCTGGGTCTGTACACTCTTTTCCTTCTCCTCACTGTGGGTTGGTCATCAGCATTCTCATCCTCACCACCTTCAGCCCCTTCCACATATTGATGTATGACAGCAACAGCAGCCCCTATCATTTTGTTAGTTTGGTCTGGTAAAATTTCCCCGTCTGTGTACAATGGCGGTGTAGAGTTTGTGGGAAAAACCAGAGTGAAAGGTGTTTGCATAGTTTATAGTAGTGTGCTGGGCTGGGCTGCTGACTCTGTAATTGGCTGATTCTGATACATTTCACCTGCCAGCTATGCTAGTTCTCAGTGATTGCCATCCTACTGCTGTTTTTCCTTTCCATTGCCTTCCCATTTAAGCACCGAGGCACACAGTACATACACAGAGTTCAAATGTAAACAGAGCTGCTATTTCCTGTTTTGTTTTTGTTTGTTTTGTTTAAAACCCAGTGCGTGGCATGCACACCTGTTTAGGCAATGTAAACACTGCTAGGCAGCCTCAGACACACCCCCTTCCTTAGCTGTGCTTAGCTAAGGGCAAACATGGGCCATAGAGCTCCAATAAGCTTACAGCATGCATGACACACCCCTTTATGAAGTCAGCTACCTCTTAGGCTTGCACCATTGTGTTACTGCATTTACATGATTGGGGGAAATCTGTGATTCAGTATCAATCCCCTCATTTGCATAAAACTGACTGCTAATGCATGGTTACAAGACTGACACTCAGCCTTCCCCCTTAACAACCACTATTCAATGATATTGTTGTCTTCTGCATGCCATTGACTATTATGGCAGAATGCTGATTTTGGTTTAAAAGCTTATTTCCAGCTTTTTTTTAATTTTTGGGCCGATCCCATTTGCACACTGTTGCCCTATGCTTAAACGGCTGAAATTGGCCAAAAAAAAATCAAAGTTATTTTTTATAATTTTGCAACTATTTACCATGCCAAAGGCCATATATATGGCTATTGGCATGCATAGTACATTAAATACATGCTTTCTTTGGAGCTGTCATGCCTCTGTTTTGTAATTTGCAGAAATGTATTCGGTTAGTAACCAAATACATTTCTGCAGGTTACACTATTCCTGCACAGACCCCTGCATGCTTCCTGGATCACTAATTCACCTCATTTGCATGGTTTTCACCTGCAAATAGGGTAATTAGCATGCAAGAGCTGTGTTCATGCAGGAATAGTGTTGGAGCACTCGTGCACATCCTGGGAGCTCATTCCTGGATCGCTCCTCGGCCATATTGCATGCAGCAGCTCTGGTACTATTCCTGTACACTGTGCAGAGCTTGCTGAATCCTGGGGATTCTATAGATGAATGTTATTGTTATTATGATCTCTACAATTTTCCAAAATAATTTTTAAACATTTCTCTCATTTATAAGTAATATGAGGTTTATCACCCAATACTACTTTAACATCTGTGTTAGTTCTAATGATACACCAATTTTCTAAACTACTTCCCTTATATATCCACTCTCTATAGAAAATATCATGATAAATATTGAATTATGGTTAATGGATTATGAATCATCATCTTGCAATTCATTCCCTACTAGGTTCATACTCAATGCTAGTGCATTAGTCATAAGTTGAACTGTGTCTTCCTTTGTTGTGTGCCTAGATGTATGAATACAAGATAATAACAGGATATATGTCCCAAAATTTCTCTTATGATCTACTTCCTCCATTATAGAGTTAATCATAGCCAAAGGATATTTTCTCTTTAAAAACATATCTCTCAATAATTGGTACTTTTGAATAAAATCATCATAATGAGTGTTTATCCTGGCCACCCTGACCATTTGGCCTTTTACAACTGCTCTTTTTTGATGAATAGGGTGACAACTAGAAAAATGCAAGACAGAATTAGAATAGATTGGTTTCCTATACATTTTGAAACTCAAAAGTGTTATTAATTTGATTTTTAGTTGTAAGTACATCAAAATAGGATATATAATTAAAACTAGCTTTATACTTGTCAAAGGAAATACTTCAAAAGACCAAAAGTATAAGGTTCAATTCAAGTTTCTTTATTCTTGCGCAAGGAGACAAAAAATGCAGATACAGAGTTTGTCTGACTACAATCAGGAAGTGTCACAATTATTATACCTTTCTTACAAGACATTGCCCACTACGACTGACGTAGAAGATCACCAGTTCATAATTTTGTTACTTTACAGATGTTTTCTCACATTTTCAGCTGACTCTACAAAGTTTAAAAAAAGATTTTCGGTAAACAGGATGGCCTTGATGACCACCGGTCAGTTATAACTTTCTTGCTATGTTATGTTACAAGTCTAGGTACTATGGCTAATTCAAGCACAATGCAAGTACAGATTTCTGAAGCAGTTCATTGTTTCTAGTATCTAACTTTCTTGCAGCTGTGCAATTTTTCATTAGCACGAACAGAGCTTATTGTCCATAATGAATGGATCTACAGAAAACATTATTATTCTTTATTTAATTTCCTGACCTAGCAGAAAATCACCTGCTTCTCAGTACATTTCCAAAGCATAAACATGTATTTTGCTGTGCTAGAAAACTAGGTCAGAGTGCATCTTGCAGTGTCAGAAAGGACAATTTCAGAAAAGCATGTTTGCAGTTTAAAACAGAACTAATGCTGCATATAGAATAAAAAAGTGTTAATTCTTTTCTGCTTATAATAAGCACTACACACATATGTTAATACATATTTTTCTAACATTTCCCCCTGTTAATACTTTTTATTCTATTTCAAAAGCATAAACAGTTTGTTTCTTCTCCTAACCTCTTCCTTTGAGGATTTGCAGCTAAGAGAGTCATTCGGTTTAAACTTATGAAAGCGTTTCCTTTTTCAACAGTTCTTCAATTTCAGTACTTTGATACAAAGTCTCAGAAACTGACATGTCTATAAAATCTTTGATTAATTTTTTCATGCAGGGAATACCACAGCAAATACATGCTCCTAACAAAAGTAATCCCACACAAATGGCAATTAGCATGTTCATTAGGATGGAACCCCACCCCCAAACAAATTCTCGAAAAAGTCCATCAGTGGGTTTGGGCCTGGCCTGGTCATGTCAGACACTTGCTGAATCACCTCCAAGTGGTCGTTAATCTCGTGTTTATTATCGGGAATATAAGAACAGCACTCGTCTTTGATTAAAGCGCACGTACCACCTTTCGCCGCTAGGGTGAAGTCGAGAGCCATGCGGTTTTGAAGTACCACAGTTCTCATTGCATTCAGTTCATCAGTCTTTAATTCAAGAGAGGAAAAAGTTGCATTGCTCATGACCTCGTGAAGTTTGGATAGTTTTCTCAGTTCCCAAATTGATTTAACTGTGCCATATGCAGGGGCTATGCCAGCCCAGGATATGATAGCGTCATTCAAGTCCATGTGTGCTAGTTTACTCTTGTCTTTCATGGAGTTATGGTTTCTCCAGCCTGCTACGATCTGTCCCATCGGATTCTCAGGTTTTTTTGTGACGTCTCTGACGTTTCGAATTCTCCCATGAGGCAAAGCTGTAGTGTGCTGTATGGCCGGGACCAGGTAACCCAAAAAACAACTGCCGGACCAATTCTCAGGCAACCATTTGTATGCCTTTTTCCCACACACAAAATAACAGTTTTCTACCTTAGTATTGATATACACTTTCCCTGCATGAAACATTTTCTTATCTATAATAAACATTTGCTTTAAAAGAACAGGATTAGGTTGTATTTCACTAACAGTTTTATGTAAGGACTCAAACTATGAGTCATAATCTGCATCACAGATTGTTTCTGCATTTTTAGCTTTAATATAACATTTATAAGAAACGGTCACATTACATTTACTCCAACCCACCTGAATTGTATCATTTTTATAAAAATACATAATTCCTGTTTGTGTAACAGGTAGGAATAATGCAATTTTGTCTCTAGATTTAACAGGTGTAGTCTCAAAAATCAAGTTTTCCCAGGTCTCATTGACCCCTAGGGGGACAGCAGCCATTAATAATCCCCCGTATGCTGTTGGTATAGCTGTGCAAATCCAACAATTTGAAATATTAAAAGTCTCAGCATACATATATTTGATTGCTTGGTAAGTGTTAAAGTTCAGATGCCAGTCTATGAGTGTTGAATCACGTTTGTTCAGTCTAGCTGGTGTGGCTGAAGAAAAGAAAGGCCACAGCAAAAGCCACAGCAAAAAGAACATTGTCACTAATACAGTTATCAAGATGATTATGCAACACTGCTGAAGTTGCTCAACATTTCTATTATTTCTGGGTCTTGTCATTTTACTGCTGTTGTGAGTTAGCAAGATTTTTGTCAAGTTCAAAGTTTTTAACTAATTTACAGTGTGTCAAATGAATCCAAGATGAACGTTCTGCAATCTTGACTGCTGTGGGCATGCTCAGCAGTACTTGATACGGACCTTCCCACTTTGGAGTCGTCCAATTCTTTTTCTTGATCGTCTTCACCCAGACCCACGTGCCTGGGGCTACTGCCTCTTCGGATGGTTTGGTTTGGTCTTTATCTGAAACAGAATTAAACTGTAAAAGATTTTTGTTATTCAGCATACTCCTCATGTATTCTGCAATTGTCCAATCTGCTTCCTGGTTTGCAGGCATGAGAGGTTTCCACTGAGGTATATAATAAGCTCTCCCAAAAATCTTTTCAAAAGGTGTCAATCCTTTTGCATTCGGAATAGTTCTCATGCTCAGCAGTGCCAGGGGCAGACAGTACACCCAGTTCTTTTGCGGATCAGTCATGAGTTTCTTAAGTTTATTCTTTAAAACTCCATTGTGCCTCTCTACCAACCCTGCAGACTGAGGGTGATATGCCCAGTGATGTTTTAAAGAAATCCCAAAATACCAGCTCAGTTGTTGTATAGTTTGGTTAACGAAATGTGTACCATTGTCACTGAAGATCCTTTCCGGTATGCCAAATCTTGGAATGATTTCTTTAACTAGGATCTTTGCAACAGTAGCTGCATCCAGTTTACTGGTCGGAAGGGCCTCCACCCATTTGGAGAACATATCCAAAATGACAAGGCAGTACTTTTTGTTTTCACATTTGCTCAATTCTATGAAATCCATACAGATAGTATGAAACGGATACGGTGGTGTAGGGAAACTCCCTTGCTTGGGCTTTAACGCCCCTTGTGCATGATGTTTATTACAGGTGTGACATGACAGGCAAAATTTTTTTAGTGTAATTTGTAAAACCGTAGATAGTGAGTACCCGATTCACTAACTGTACCATCCCCCTGTTGAGACATGGCACTGCCCATGGCTCAACAAAGCTGCATATCTAAATAAATTAGATGGTAATATCGGTTTTCCCTCTTTGGAGATGTATAGCCCTTTCTCGAGAATTGCTCCTCGTCTTTTCCACTTTTGTTTCTCAGCTCATGTAGTAAGTGTCTGCATTGTTTTCAACATTTCTAAGTCTAAAATCTCAGAAGGTTGTAATTCCTCGTTCAAAAGAAATGCTTCTGAGGCTGCTTGCTTTGCAGCTGTGTCAGCTCTCGCATTGCCTTTTGAAATCCTATCTTGTTGTTTAGTGTGAGCTATGCATTTACAAATAGCTACTTTCTGAGGTAACTGAATAGATTCTAACAAATATAAAATAAACTGTGCATGATTAATCGGTTTGCCAGTAGATGTCACCATTCCTCGATTTTTCCACTGTTGTGCAAAAACATGTACAGTAGAAAAAGCATACTGGCTGACTGTAAAAATGTTTACACTTTTACCCTTTGCTAAGATACATGCCCGTGTCAAGGCAATCAACTCTGCTGCTTGTGCAGATAAGCTATGTGGTAAAGGTTTTGCTTCTACAATTTCAGTATCAGAAACTACTGCATAACCTGTTAGGTTCTGTCCTGTAGGACTCTTTCTGCATGAGACGTCCACGTAATATGTCACCTCGGCATCATCCAAGGGAACATCCGTGAGGTCTTTTCTAGGCAGTGTCTTTTGCTCAATTACCTGCAGACAGCTATGGGGTGTGCCATCTACAGGAGTTGGGAGCAAGGTAGACGGATTCAAAGTTGTACATCGTTCAATTGTCATATGAGGTTGGCTCAGCAAAATAGTCATACAAGAAAGATGTCTAGCAGGGGAAAGATATGCTACCTTTTCTTGCAGTAAAATAATTGCGACTGCATGAGGCACTCTCAATGTGAGAGGGTGGAATAACACTACTGAGGCTGAAGCCTGCACTGCCATTGCAGCTGCAACTACTGCTTGTACACAGTGGGGTAGTGACCGCGCCACTGGGTCCAGTTGTGATGAATAATAAGCAATGGGGCGTTGCTTGTCCCCATGCTGTTGAGTCAACACTGATGTCATATAACCTTGCTTGCAATCTACAGTTTGGAAAAAACATTTGTGATAGTTCAGTAATCCTAAAACTAATGATGATGCTATCAATTGTTTCAGTTTGCAGAAAGCTAATTCTGCTTCTGGTGTCCATTGTATTAAATCTTGTGCTGCCATAGGCTTCTTAAAAATCAGGTCGGTTAAAGGTGCAGATTCCAAAGCATAGTTTGAGATCCATCTCCGACAAAAATTAGTCGCACCCAGGAAGGACATCATTTCCTTCTTGGTTGTAGGTTTTGGTGCTTGTAAGACTGCTACTTTTCTGTCCTCGTCTAATGTCCTGCCATCTTTGGATATTACATATCCAAGGTATTTCACTTGTTTTCTCCAAAGTTGCAATTTATTTTTGCTTACTTTGTGTCCTTCAGCTGCTAAAAATTTTAATAATGCTACAGTATCTTCCTTACAATCTTGCTGGGTGGGGGCGGCCAGCAGGATGTCATCAACATAAAGTAAAATTTGACTACCTCTCAGTGGGGTAAATCCCGCTAAATTACTTGCCATCTCTTGTGAGAATATTGTTGGGCTTTCACTATATCCCTGTGGTAGTCGCATATATGTATACCGCTTCCCCTGAAATGTAAATGCAAACCAATACTGGCCGTCAGGGTGTATCGGTATCGAAAAGAATGCATTGCTGATATCTACCACAGAAAAGTACTTCTGTTGAGGTTTTAAATCATTCAACAAGGTGTGCGGATCTGGCACCGTAGGTTCTCTTGGTATTACTGCGTCATTTACAGCTTGTAAATCTTGGACCATACGCCATTCTCCATTTGCTTTCTTAACTGGGAATAAGGGTGTGTTACATGGCGAATCAGGAGATTCCACCAGTATTCCCTCCTTAAGTAAAGCTGCTATGATAGGTTTAATACCTGCCTCTGCATCTTTTCTCAAGGGGTACTGTCTTTTTTGTGGTCTAAATGCTGACTTTGGCATGATAGTAACTGGTCCTGCTGTGCGAATAAGTCCTACGTCTGATTTTCCTGTTGACCAGAGAGTTTCTGGTATGTCTAACAAAGCTTTTTCTTCCTCTTCTAATAAGAGGGTTTCTCAGCTGTCCTCGCTGGACTGCAAGTGTACAGCTGGATGCATTTGTGTTATCCAGTTCAGTTTCTGTCTTTGTACTCCCTGTTCTGACAGTTCTGATTCTGTCTGCTTTTCCCATTTCATAACTTTTTCTCCTAGGTTTATCCATTTCAAATCTTTCTCTTTGGTCAAACTAACATGTGGTAATAGATTTGATTTATAAAGTGCAAAGAACTCCTGGGGTAATGAACAGCTAACTACACTGTTCCCTTTCATGTCCCAGTACAGATTACACAGTACTAATCTGTTTGCATGATTTCTAAACAATTCTTGTTCATATTCTTTGTCAGGTCCTGGTGTATTACAATAATACAGAGTACAGTGCAACAGGTGTTGTATATCAATGCAAAGGGAGGGGAACTTACTGATAGCTACATTCATTAACTCTTCAGTAACTGCTCCAGGGCCGGTCGTAACCAAGTCCTGGCTGTACCAGTAAAATGTTTCACTTTCCATTTGCACTGCAAAAGTATTAGTTTGTTGCTGTGCTTCCATACCCTGCATGGTTGGAACTATTGCTATGCCTAATAGCTGCATAAGATCTCTGCCCAAAAGGTTCACTAGGCATTTTGCAGAAACAACAATTTTGCTTTTCTGGGTCAATCCTGAAACAGGATCTGTTATTGTAATGTTATGGGAGAGAGGCTCCCAATACAGCTGTCCATTAGCTGCTTTCACTAGTATAAAGTCATGTTATTCTGAATTTTCTGGTAGTTTGGAGGGGTGTACCAGGGTTCGTGATGCCCCTGAGTCGCACAAAAATTTGACTTCCCTCCCTTCTACCAGGAGTGTAACTTCGGGTTTTGTATCAGCCAAATAGAGCTCTAAGCTCAATAAGGCTAGGTCTAATATTTCGTTTTCTTCACTATCGGTAGCTTCCTGTACTTCCTCTATTTCTTCTATCACATTCTCTACTCCTTCTGTCACATTCACATTTGTCCCTTTTCTATTATTCCTATCTAGTGATTCTTGACTTTCATATAGTCAGTCCTCACCCTCATCGTTTTTTCCCTCCATAGCTGCCTTCTTATTTTTCTTGCAATCCCTTGCTAAGTGTCCCATTTTCTTGCATTTGAAGCACTCACCTCTTTTCTTTCTTCCCTCAAAGTCTTCTGATCACTGATCAGATTGTTTGCTTCCCTGGGCATTCTTTTTGCCCTTTTGTCCAGACTGTACTAAATAAACTTCTCCATCTTCCACAGCAAATACTTGGGCTTTCTTTTTCTTTTTATTGTTAAAATGCCTTTCGGCATGTCTAGCATATTCAAGCAGTGATTGTAGTCTGCTTGTACAATCGTCTACCATATGTTTTGTAATAAAACTACTTATGGGTGCAATACAGCCTTTTAAAAATGCATTCTTTAACTGCTGCTCATATGGGGAATCTTGCATCTGGTCTTCAGGAACCTGCATTCCACAATGGTTGTTAAAACATTCTAACAATCTGGCATAATATCTATCAACATTTTCACTTTCTTGTTGGATGCAGTGATTAATGCAAGTCCAGTCTGCCCTAGGCTTCCATTTCTCAGAGATTTGGTCTGTCAGACCTTTCACTCTGTTGTCTAGTTCTGTGCTGCTATGTGGGAGGGGCTTAAGTGCAGCATCACGGGGATTCCAGTTGCCACTGATCATGTGCCAATCTGGACCTACTATTTGTCTGACTACTTTTTCTACTTCCTCTCCATTTAAGTGATAACTTAACCTCATGCCCTGTAAGTTTTCTAAGAACTTTCTAAAATTAACTTTTGGATGGGGAATTCCCTCTGTGGCTTTCCGGACGTCTTCCAGTGTCCATGGTCTATATACTAGGAGAGTTGGGGCCTGCCCTTCTTGTCCTGCCTGAGGATTTGGTACTTCTATGCGTGGGCATATCTCTTCTTCACTCATAGCTCATGAATTTCCATTCATTTGATACAATTCAATATCCTCTCTCAAATTACGTGTTCGAGACCTGGTCTCGATAGGATCTCTAACAAACAGTTTTGGTTTCATAGAAATAGCTGGGTATTGTGGAGGTGGGCCAGCCTGTTCATTTGCTTCATATTTTGGTAAAGGAACTGGTGAGGGTGATGGGGCCGATGCTATAACTAAGTTATTATCCTCTTTATCTAAAAACATTGCTTTTGAATTTTTATCCTTTTGTTCTCTTCGGTTTACTTCCTCAATCCACCTGTGTGCCTGAGGAACTCCCAATTTGTGCTGTTTTTTAACCCAACCTTTGGAATCGGTTTTTAGCTGTCTAATAAGTTTGATAAGTGAGGATCTTTCTAGTTTCCCATCAAATTCATATTTATTAACCCATTTTGTATAGTATTTAACGTTATCGGTGCGTTGTGATTGCATATATTTTGCGTCTTCGGTTAGTGGTGGGCTTCGGGGTCTTTTTGTTTTTGTGCACATATTACCCATTTTGTTCTAACCTTTTTGAATGTTATGTAACCCTTCTATTTTTGATGTGGTACCACAAGTGTTTATAGTCTCTTCAGACTACCTGCTTACTTATTCAGCTTCCCTGATCTATGACAAGACAGCAATATTTCTGTCCCTGAATTTTAACAAATTCTCACAGAACAAATACAATCAAGTTCCTGATCTAAAACAGAAAAAAAGTAGATTTCACCCTACCTGAGCCTCAGTGATTGGTCACTCACTGTTCGAATGAAACCCACCTTCAGTCGAAGATCAGAAAAGTGGCTGGCCTCTTTTGCACAACAATTCAGTCAGAGGTCTTTCAATCAAGAAGATCCGATGTGGTATCTTCCCTGTGCAGTTTCATGCCACCTGGCCCATCTGATCCAAGGCTAAACGGAGGCTTCCGGTCCGAAGGACCAAAAAATGTCAAAGGAAATACTTCAAAAGACCAAAAGCATAAGGTTCAGTTCAGGTTTCTTTATTCTTGTGCAAGGAGACAAAAATGCAGATACAGAGTTTGTCTGACTAAAATCAGGAAGTGTCACAATTATTATACCTTTCTTACAAGACATTGCCCACTATGACTGACGTAGCAGATCACCAGTTCATAATTTTGTTACTTTACAGATGTTTTCTCACATTTTCAGCTGACTCTACAAAGTTTAAAAAAAGATTTTTTGGTAAACAGGATGGCCTTGATGACCACCGGTCAGTTATAACTTTCTTGCTATGTTATGTTACAAGCCTAGGTACTATGGCTAATTCGAGCACAATGCAGGTACAGATTTCTGAAGCAGTTCATTGTTTCTAGTCTCTAACCTTCTTGCAGCTGTGCACTTTTTCATTAGCCCGAACATTGCTTATTGTCTATAATGAATGGATCTACAGAAAACATTATTATTCTTTATTTAATTTCCTGACCTAGCAGAAAATCACCTGCTTCTCAGTACATTTCCAAAGCATAAACATGTATTTTGCTGTGCTAGCAAACTAGGTCAGAGTGCATCTTGCAGTGCCAGAAAGCACAATTTCAGAAAAGCATGTTTGCAGTTTAAAACAGAACTAATGCTGCATATAGAATAAAAATGTGTTAATTACTTTCTGCTTATAATAAGCACTACGCACATATGTTAATACATATTTTTCTAACAATACTTAAATTTAAAAAAACTGACGTGTTATTAGTATATTGATGAATACGTTTATGTCATTATCTTCACCAGACCATGCTATAAATATATCATCTAGGTGCCTAGTATATAACTTAATAAAAGGAATGTATGGACTATTAAAAATAAATCAGCTTTCCTATTCTATCATGATTATATTAGCATGTAATGGCCCATAAGCTGCTTCCATTGATACCATAGTTTGTTTATGTTAATATTTTCCCTCAAAATATATATAATTATATTTGAGTACAGTTTTTCTAAGATTTGCATAAATAATAATTTTGTCTTGTGCTGTATCTGTTCTATATCTTAAAAATGCAGTAAACCAAGCAAGGCCTGTGGTGTGGGGAATAGCTGTAAAAAGGTAATTTACATCTATAGTCAAGAATATAATATTCTCAATATCAGTGATACTGTTACACTTTGTTAAAAAGTCACATGAATCTTTACATAAATAATCTATTTTTCTATTTCTTTTTTTGATATGAATATCAGGAAATTTTGCTTGATAATAGGTTTTGGAGGCATTGGCATTTACTATAGGTCCTAATGCAGGTAATTGGGGTATTTATGAATCTTAGGGACCCCAAATATCGTAGGTGTCATAGGTCTCACATACAATATTAGTAAAAGATGAAAGTGCTAAAATTGGAGTGTATTTTTTCGGCTTGATACTGTCTCTGTGTTTATTGTGAAGTTTGCCTAGTTATAATTTGATTAGGTTTATTATAACAATTTTTAAAATCTATCAACTCATTACACTTCCCAAAATATGTTCCCAGTTGCCAATTTCTTCCCCATCATACCTACAACATTTGCTATCTACCTCAGGATAAATTCTTTGGAGTCTGCTTGGGGTATAAAATACCTATGCAAGTACTTTCAAGCAAAAATCCTAAATCTTCTGGACTTTGTTGCATATTTGGGAGCAATGATATGTCCTCACATTGATTCCTTGTAAATCACTTTTTCAGTCTCTCTTGTCAATCTTTATTAACCTTTTCTGAACAATTCTTATAGTCATCATGCAATATTTTTTATGCCCTTATAATTACTCTCTTTTTAACAGCAGCTTCTGTTCTGGATTCAGCTAAAAACTCTACCACAGCAGGTACAAGTCAGACATATTTTTATCAACCAGAGGAGAAGCTGTGGACAATAATAAAGAATTGAAGTTGCTTATCTGGGACGGAAGGAGGTCAGGAGTTAAGTGAGAACCAATCTCACGTTTATGCCCAAAGTGACTACTGAAGTGTCTTTAACTTACACCACTCATCTCCCTGCCTTCTTTCCTAATCCAGGGAACAGAAGAGGAATAATTTTGTACTCCCTATATTTTTACAGGCAGCTCAGATGTTATCTGGACAGGTGTATACATTTCAGAAAGTCAAATCAGCTTTTTTTGGTGTTTGTACATAATGAATTAGGTAAAGCAGGCAGACCATTTCTAAGTAGATCTCTAACTGCATCAATTTCTGTTAAAGGCACAATAATAAGGAGGTGCCATTCCACATTAGAACTCCTTTACACAACCACTGACACTGTGGCTGCTTTCTTTAGGGGGATGCCCACCATCAGAGAAATACTGGAGGCAGCCATCTGGTCATTAGTCCACACTTTTAATGAACAGTACAACCCCTCTTCTTTATCCAAAGCCACAGCAGGATTTGCCTCTGTAGCCCTAAAGGGTATTCTTTCTTCTTCTTATCTTTTAACTCAACTTCCATCCATCTCTTCAGCTTTGAGAATCCTCCAACGGAGTATTTACTCCAACAGTGGGATGTGATGAACATAGCACATTTATGTTTACTTACCATAAATGTAGATGTTCACATATCTTCACTGCTGCGCAGTGTTTCCCTCTCATCTTCCCATCTAGTTCATCTTTGTGTTGGGGTGACATCCTTACCCTTTCCTCTTTTGTAGGGACTCTGTCTTTCCAGTTTTATCTCCCTTTAGGTCTCCCTAACTATTTTCTGCTAGTGATGGTTTGTTTGTTTGGTGCTCATAGCCTATGGCTCACAGTGTACTCCCTAGTCCTGTGGGTGCAAGAAACACCTGAAAATGTGACATTGGCTGATGACCCGTATACCCTAATGCCCAGACATCAGAGGAGAGGGAATCTGCTGGACCAAAAAGAGGTGAAATAAAATCCCTGGTATTTGGAACAGTCAAAAGCTTTCACATCTGGATATCCCAAATAAGTAATACTGCAACAGTGAAGATGCACTTAAAATCTACCTTTATGGTATGTAGACACAACCGTACTTTCTCCCTTCATTTGGAAATGGTCAAGAGTAATTACCAAAAGCTTTCTCACAGACTGGACCTATACACACAGGACATGGGAGTTTGATACATCCCAACTTGAAATGAATGTGATTAACTGCCTGGATAATAGGGTTTTAATACCTTTAGTCACATATTTTCCGTGAAGCAGGTATTAAACGAGGCAAATAGACCTGCTACTAAAAATCACATATTATTAACCAGAAAATATTTTGTAGTTGATTTCCAAAAGAAGAACCAGGATCCTTTTGAGGCTAGAATTCTTCTAGTTCTACATTATTTCTGTGAGTTATCATCCTCTGGCTTTTTATATTCCTCTCTCAAGAGTTCATTTGTCAGTCATTTCAGCACATCTGCCCATGAACCCTCTTCTGTTAATATATTCATATTTAAATGTTTTTGAAAGGAGTGTTATGTACTGGGCCTCTGAGAAAGCAGGTTAGTTCTCCTTGGGATTGCTACTTTGATTTGGAAAAAATAGCTCTTGCTCTGTTTGAACGAGCTCACCACCAGGCTGATTTGAGTTTCAAAACATAGTAAACAGTTTTCCTCATTGCTCTGACTTCTGCAAGAAGAATGCCTGAGTTGCAAGCTTTTGTGGTTGGTCAGCCTGATCTCATTTGCCACAAAGTCAAGGTTTCCTTGGGAACTAATCCTTCTTTTATGCTTAAAGTGGTATCCAAGTTTACTTTGAGCCAAGCTATCCATTTCCCTGTTTGCTTTCCAGAACCTAAAATGAGGGAGAAAAGATACTTCTTTCTTTGGATGCCCACAGACAACTCAGATAATATTTTGACAGAACTAAAACCTTGAGAGATTCTGATCATTTATTAATTTATTATGAGGAAAGGAAAGAAGGACAACCTGTATCAAAACAAAATATCTCCAACTGGTTATCACATGCTGTTACCTTTTGTTATACCCACCACAAGAGGCAATCCCAGGGAGGATCAAGGCTGATTTTACAAAGGCCTTGGCTTCTTTGGTGGCTTTTTAGAAAGAGCTAGATTCAAGAAGTGTCCGCTGTATTGATCTACGTTGAAATCCTGAATGCCCAATATCTCAAACTCCACAACTCAGAGACCAGAATAATGAAAGTTGTCTTTACCGTAAGCTGGAAATCCCGAGTATCAGAATGTCATATCAGTGTTGATAGTTAAACAGTGTACTAGGTATTTGTGCACTATCCCTTTACATTTTTAGTTTGTGAAGGGAAACAATATTGCAGATGTGAGGTCTGGAACAGTGAGTTGTTGGTAAAGTATGTAAGTATATAGAATATCAAGCAGAAAAGTTAGTTGTCTTTATTGTAGGGTAGGTTTAGTGTATGTAATCTGGTATATTAGCCAGTAGAGCTTTTTGCTGTGTATGAATGGGAAGGAAAAGTTACAGGTAGCTGTTTTAATGCAGGTGTGTTAGTTGTTCATAGGTTCATAGGTAGGTGCTAGGCTATTGGCCCAAGGGACTAAGTAAGCCTAGCCACCAAAGTTCCCTGGCTTACGCCAACCCAAGAAAGTTAATTTCCTGTGCCCCTGTCAAGCAGAGCCACAGAAGTGATCCCCGGGGTGTATTTCTTATTTCCCATCCACTCATCAAGATTTTTCTTCAAGAGTATTAATGAGAAACTTTGCTTGACATAGATGGGTAGCTTGTTCCAGAGTATAGGAAGTCTCTGGGACAGGAATCTATCCCTCCAGCAAATCCTGTTTATTTTGGTGACAGGGTTTAGGTCCCTAGAGCGTGTAGCTCAGAGGGACTGGAATCTTTTTAGATGTAGCATGTCCAACAGCTCTGGGTTTGACATAGTGTTATATGTTAGGCAGCGATCACCTCGGAGTAGGTGATATGCTACAGAGTAACGCTGGAGTTTTTTGAGACAATCATTGTAGGGCATCTGTTTGAGGTCAGTAATTCTCTTTGTGAGGTACTTCTCTGGCCTTTCCAGCTGCTGCAGATGTCTTGAGAGGTACATTACAAAAGGAGTGTTGTATGCTATAATGGGTCTAATGAGTGTCAAGTGGAGGGGAACAATGACCTCTTTTTTTCCTGGATGAGAACCCTTTTGTGATGAGGTGTGCCATGTAGAAGGATTTCCTGACTACTGTGGCAATGTGATTATCAAAGGAGAAACTACTGTCCACCTGGGTCCCAAGGTCTCTTATCACACATTCAGTGTTAAGAAGACTGCCACCTATGTGGTAGTTCATGGGTACAGAGTTTTTACCAGAGAGGATAACAGTGCATTTTTGGCATTGAGCTTGAGGCCATGGCTCTGAGACCAGGCATCTGTCTCAGTGAGGCCCTTTTGTAGGATGTCCACATCATTCGGGGACTTGACTATCGCTCCTAGTTTGCAGTCATCTGCAAACTTCATTAGCCAGAGGCCTTCTGTGTTAGCCTGTACTTCAGAGAAGTAGATACCAAACAGTAGAGGTCCCAGGACTGAACCCTGTGGTACTCCACTTGTCACTGGTTTGAAGTCAGATTTGTAGTCTGAAACTTTTACAGTGTGGGTTCTGTCAGTGAGCCAGTTGGCAACCCATCTTGTGACATAGGGATTTATACCTAGTTTAGTGAGTTTAGCTATAATTCCAGAATGGGGGATGGTGTCAAAAGCCTTGGCAAGGTCAAGATAGGCTGTGTGAACCACCTTACCCTCGTCTACGGCTTTGGTGACTGCCTCAAAGAAGTTGACTAGGTTCAGGAGGCAAGATCTACCTTTTACAAACCTGAACTGGGTGGGTTCCAGTTTGGAGGTTACCAATGTCTTTGTTTATGAATTCCATGATGATACATTCCATGGCCTTGCAGACCAGGCTCATCATGCTAATAGGGCAATAGTTCCCAGGATCAGTGGTGGCTCCCCCTTTGTGGAGTAGGATAACTGTTGCCGTGCACCATTCAGTGGGCACAAAGCCACATTACTATTTACTTCACTGTAATGTGATCTTGGACTTGATATATTTAATTAGCAAGGGGTGTGGGGGTGCATAGGGGCTTGCCCCCTGCTTAAATTTATAGCAGTGTGAAGGTATTGATTTAGTTTGTTATTGTGTTTTATGTTGGGGAAGGGTGGGTCTTTACTTCTTCCTTTTCGATATTGTGAACTTCTAGTATACGTTCAGTTTTATAATCATTTGTTATTATGAACGTTTGTGATTGCGGTCTCAAGATACTGAAATTTGGTATTCAGTATTTCGAGATTTGAAAGTTGTCCCTGTGTACATACCTTTGAATTGTAAAGAACTACAAACTAGATTCCTTCTTCAGGATTAGAGCAGGCTTTGCAGGTACCATTCTCCAGAGGCTGTTGGACCCTAATCCTTCCTCCTCCCAATCAGTAGAAGTTATGATAGTCTACCCATATATAATTAAGGCTACTGCAGCAGTGATCAAATGATGAACACAGTACAGCTGTAAGTAAACTTAAAATAACAGTAGATGTTCAAATGATCACTGCTGCAGTAGCCACTCCCTCACATCATCACCCTTATTTGTGCATATTTTTTTTTTGCCAGGGTAAAGACTTGCAATGTTTAATTCCTTGCATTGATCTGTTTCTGGGCCTTAGTCCCTCTCACTCAGATGGCATGAATGTAGAACTGTCACACAAAAAGGTGGAGGTGCGATGGTGTGCATTAGAAAAATCGCTCACAGTTTTCAGCATATCATTGCTTTGAAAATATGGTAAATTTCATTGACTGCTTAAATCTTCTGTTTAAGCCATGGAACCTTTTGAATGAGTTAGCTATGTACACCACCTAAATCTAAACATCAAGATTTATTGGACATTGTTTTTATACATTAAAGAAATGTAAACAATATAACCATAACAGGCGGCATAACCTCCCAAATTTAGGGTGGAGACAAATTTTTGACTTTAGTGATTCCTTATAGAGGATGATTTGAATCAAATAATTAAAACAAACAGAGTGAGAAAACAATCCCTGGGATTTATTAAACTCTGTGCAGGAATAGTGCTATGTCAAAGGAATGTACCATTACACCATCTGAGCTGTAAGCAATAATGATGTTTTTTTTTCAAACATATCATGGAATAGAGGCATACAACATTAAAAAGAAAGCTTTGTGGAACCAGTCAGGTGTTGTATATAGACATAAACATATATATATATATATATATATATATATATATATATATATATATATAGTATATTATATATATATAAAACTATACATATATATATATATATATATATATATATATATATATATATATATATATATATATATATATATATAACATGCAGTGCAGTCATACCTCAGAACCGTTCCTCTCAATCTATTAGTGCAAGAAACATGTACAAAGGATGTAAAAGGGGGTTATGGGCCACATGTAGGGATATATTTCAAATATTGCTGTTACAAATGAAAACATTTGCTACAGCAACAGGGTGTGTTTCAGCAGACAATTACTGAAGGATATGAGGATGGAAACTGAAATGTTATGTCATTATTCACGGACATAAATCTTTCGGTCATCACCATGATTTACCAGACAAATACAAATAAATTTGTGGAACTGAACAAAAGTATGGGCCAAACATCTGGACATTCTGTGAAAATCCTGGCAGTGAAGAGGTATGCTCAGAACCTATTAGTGCAATGAATCTGGACCAAGCTTGACAAAGAGAGGGGACAAAGGCATGAAAATAGGGACATATCCAAAATATGTCAGTAGATAAGCTAAGAATGTTGATATAGTAACACTGTATGTCCTAACATATATCGACTGAAATATTACAATTCCAGGAGTCAGTTGCTTCCCATTAGTTAGTCATCTCAATTCCCACATCATCGCGCTGATGTGTCAGGAATACACAACAGTTATGGGGATCAGATCAAAGATATTGGCTAGACAACTGGACCTCCTACAAATATGTGGACATAATACAACAGTAGGGAAACCACAATAGCTACCCAGCAATGTCCAAATTAAAATCAGACTGACATAACACTACCCAAGTCCAGCTCTAAGGCTGTACACATGCAGTAGCAAATATACCAGGCACTACAGGGATGTAACACTATTGGAAAACAGACACTGGTGTGAAAGTGCATACACCCCAAAAATTGCACCACAGTGACAGTGACATGCCAGTAAGCAAACTGAACACTTCAGTATAATGACTGTGTGAGCAACAAAATCCCGTTTGCCACTCACACATTACCCCTACATATACTGCCCCAAGTCACAGTGTAGTGGGAACTGTGAGGTGTTACAGGACATGTCATGGTCTGCATGTACAAACATATACAGGAGATAGGGAACCAGAAACTGGAGCAGCATGCACAGTCAGATAGAAAGGGCCTATGACACTCGCATGTACTTAATCTCTACACAGCCCAAATAACATGTACACACTACACTGCTACACAATCCTGACAGTCTTTTAACAATCAGTAGACATACACATGCCTCTCAAATGTACAGTTTCCCATAGAATGCATAGGCACAGGACTCATATCTAAGGCCGCTTCCTTGTTACATGTCTGCAGCTCTATGACATCACTGGGATGGTAGCAGGAGAGAATGCAATAAATAACGATACTACATACCTCTGAACCTCTTAGTGCATGACATCTGGACAAAGCCTGACATAACTGGGGGACGAATCCCAAACACAGGGGTATATTGGACAAATTGCTGTGATAAAGGTAGACAGAGACTTTTGTTACCGGCTTTGTTGTAACATATCTTTTTTTAGGGTTATGAAGTCAGTAACACCAATGGATGTTAGCATTTACTGACTGCATTCCCCAGAGTATCCTACCAATTACCCAAGGATAACAACTGTCTGGGGAACAAACCAAACATATGAGCCACGCATCTGGACAGGGTCTAGGCCTCTGGACAGTATAGAGGTATGACTGCAGTGATGTAACAGAATGGAAATTCCCTGACAGCTGCCAAACATGTCACCCAGCACCTTATGAAGCACAGTAAGACCAACATGACACTCCCCCACATCCCCTCTGGGAAATTACCCATGTATATGCAAATACAGCATGCACTACAGGGATGGAACTGTAGTGAAAAGCAGAGAGTGGTGCAAAAATGTCCACCCAAAAACATTTGCAACACAGTCGCAGCAACATACCAGTACCCAAAATAAACTCTAGAGTAGAACAACTGTCTGAACAAACATATCCTGAATGCAAGTGACATACTACACCAACATATACTGGCCCAAATCACAGTATACTGGGAATCCTGAGGTGTTACAGGACATTTTAGAGTTAGCCCCTACAAGCATACAAACACGATAGACTGCCAGCAGCTGTAGCAACATGCAGAGTCAGATAGGAAGAGGATATATGGCAATCACATCTTCTACTCTCCCTACCCAGCCCAACAAACATCTACACGCAACACTGCTACACAATTTTGGCAGTCTGTTCACAATGGCCAGACAGACATAACTGTCATATGTACAGATGTCCACAGATTTACCAGGATGTGGAAATATAATTCTGGCCACCGCAACATACCATGGCTAGGAGTCTGGCAGGTTGTTGGCTTGATAACTGGAGTGCAGTTGGTAATTAATGATATACCATACCTCTGTACCTTATAGTGCAGGACATCTGGACAACGCATGACGTATTTGTGGGACAGGGGTCTGGAAAAAGGGACATATCACACATAATGATGTTGCAAACTGAAACAGTAGCTGGTGTTACACATGTTTTTGTGAGATAACATCCCTGAAGGATATGATGTCTGGAACACCAATGGATGTCAACAGTTACTGACTACAATCCCCACATTATCCTACCAACCCCACAAAAACAGATGTTGTTTGAGGAACAGACCAAGCATAACAGGCAAACATCTGGCCAGTCTGTGGACAACATGCCATTTGAGAGGTATGTCAGAGGCATATCACTGTCAGATGGCAAGTCACCCAGTAAATGCATGTCCCAACTAACCTTGTCAATCTAGCAACCCTCCATGTGTATAACAGCACTAATGACATACAATCTGTACCCAATTTTGGAGTTTGTCCCCCATGTTGTTGGCCTGTCTCCACATCCTGTCCTGTGAGGTATTTACACCTACTGTCTATAAAGCTGTAGCCCCCACACCTCCATAATGTCCCCCACACAGGCAAGGAAAATGGGAAAGGCCTACATGAAGGGTGCTCCATATGTTGGAACTAGCAGCAGTGTCCAGGCCCACACCACAACACTATGTGGGCACCTACATAGCTTTATTGAGTCAGCAATACCCAACAGGACATCAACCCCCTCAAGGTAGGCTGAATGCCTGTGGTGGACAGCAGCAATACACAACTACCATCATAGGTGGAAATAATTGCAGGATGGGCCAAGAAGGAACAGGTGCTTCATTGAAAGCCATGTCACCTTGTTCTGCAAAACCAAATAAGGTCACAGGTGATGTATCCTAAGGCTGTCTTTGAGTACAAACTGGAGACATTCACCAAGGCCTATCACTAGGCCTTCCAGATGTGTGTCTGCAATTCCTGAGGCAACACACATATATGCACTGTAGTGGTGGTCTATAACAACACATACACATATGCCATGGATATAGACAACTGGCTGCAGACAGGTGAAGTGTAAACATCACCCGCCTGTCCCTCTATAGGTACACATGTGCATGTACAGCACCTGCCTCCCTGTACTCATGATCAGAAAGCAGGTCTGTAATGCTTCTCAAAGGCAGCACATAGAGGTCTCCATAAGCCTGATACTATTCTTGGCTGCAACCAACATGAACACAATCATGGGCTGTCAGACCCATTCTGCAGTGTAGTCAACCACAGCCTGAGCACTGGTGTCATCCCATCTGCACAGAGGACAGAGAGAAAGTTGATAGAAAGCAGGCTATGCATTAGCACTAATGTTCAGAAGGATACAAGTCTGAAACTGAAATGTATGCCATAATGTCATGACAGCAGTCATCAATGACATGGCCAAAAACCGCAATACTCTCCATTTAATATAGTAATATAATATTAATATCCAATAGGTGATAAATATAAATATACAGCTCAAATCCCCAAACCAAGATAGTGCAGTGGTCAGAGTCCTAGCTTTTTATGCAGGTATACATGGTTTGAGTAATACAACAGACAATCAAAATTTACATGAGAAAGCAGTGTTAAAAGTGCTATGTTCACATTAAAATATGTGGTAAGTTATTTTTGTCACCCAGGATAGTGTAGCTGATGTAAAGTGGATGTGTGAGTACATATAACATGTGAAAACATATTTAATG
>NC_056728.1:1688590451-1688632481 GCF_019279795.1 Protopterus annectens
CTCTGATTATGTAGCCCAAGCAGGTATGACCCTGACCTTGAGCAGTATCCTACCTTCACCAAGAATGATGCCACAATACAGAGATAAGATGATCAGCTTTAACAATTGGCTTAAACTCTGGTGTCATTCAAAGGGGATCAATGTCTGTCTGCCTGGGATGACATGCTGGACAAGCCACGCTGCTCAGGACGGCTTGCACTTGTCACCCCTGGGATTCCGGATTTTGTGAGCTCTTGCCACCCCATAGTGCCTTTTTAGGCAAGACTCAAATTCTAAACCTACCACCCTAGAACACAAAAAAGAAAAAAAAACTAAAGGTAATGCTGCTCAATGCCAGAAGTCTCAACCTCAAGATGCACGCACTCGAGGCCCTTCTCAGTATGGAGAACATCGATGTCTGTGCTGTGACAGAAACCTGGTTCAAGGCCCTGAGAGCACCCCAGCACTATCAGGTTTTACCTCATATCATGCGTTCCCAAAACCCGGACAATACCAAGAAAGGAGGAGGGGTATCCATATTCATCAAGGACACCCGCACCTCAAGATTGGTGGCATCGCACGATGCATCAGAAACCATCCAGGTGCAATTAACCATAGACAAGACTGCTCTGCAATTTGTAGCATGTTACAGGCCACCCTCGCAAACTCAGGAACCTCATATGGCCTTCCTGAAAACACTGGAGGGGATAAATGTATCTCCGAACACCATCATACTAGGTGACTTCACTACCCTAATGTAGACTGGGAACACTACTCAAGCCCAAACATTCTAGCCCAAAAGTTCCTGGAATTCATAAACTCAAATGCCATGGAACAACTAGTCACCATCCCACAAGAGGAGAAACATACTTGATCTCATCATCACGAACATGGGAGCACAATGTTCAACGCCGGAAGTATACCCCTCACTGGTGAGATCTGATCACAAACTAATCTCGCTGGAGGTCCACATCCGCCCCACCGAAATGAAAAAAGACCACAGTAAAGAACTTCTCGAAAGCCGACTTCACACTTCTAAAGACTAGTGTGGTCTCCTTTAAGGCCCCTGAGCCGGCGGCTAACATTACTCAAACCGCTGAATCACTTACAAATGCCTTCTACCAGCACCTGCAGGGCTGCATGGATCAGGCAATCCCAAGCAAAACAAAGAGTTTTTGTACCAAAGGCAAGCGTCCAGTCTGGTGGACCCCAGCCATAAACAAACTCTACAACAAAAGGAGAAAGCTACTACAAGATAGAGCAAAATCCTTAAAAGGTAAGATACCCCTGATCACTATAAGTAAAAAGCTAAGAGCTCTCATAAAATCATCCAAAGCTAATTTTGAGAAAAAAATAGCTAAGGACTCTAAAGACAACCATAAGGCATTCTTTAGCTATGTCAGAAACCTAGGAGGAAACTCCCAGATATGCTCAGAATTAGTTCAAAATGATGTGAAGATTACTGATCCTACAGACATTGCCAACATACTGGCTGACAGGTTCAGTGCAAACTTCTCCCCTCCCCTAAAGGAGAGATATCTATACCAAATGATTGTAGCCCCCAAACATCTCTAAGCCCAGGTGAGAACTGCTCTCTCAAGGCAAAGAACACGGCATCCATGGGACCTGATGGTGTCCCCGGCTGTGTGCTCCATGAACTCAACGAGGAATTAAACCCACAGTTAGGACAGCTGTTTAATCTTAGTCTCATCTCCGGATCTGCCAGGGAGTGGCACACAGCCACTGTGGTCCCACTAATCCCACAAAGGCGGTGCCTCCACCGACCCTGGAAATTACCGTCCCATTAGCTTGACAAGCCTTATCTGCAAAGCCATGGAGAGGATCATAATGGATCTCATAAATAAAGACATAGGGAACTTGCAGACTTTGGATCCAACCCAGTTTGGCTTTGTCAAAGGCAGATCATGCCTTCTAAACTTGGTTGACTTTTTCTAAACAGTCACCAAGGCCATTGACGAGGGAAAGGCAGTCCATACAGCCTACCTAGACCTGACGAAGGCTTTTGATACAATACCTCACTGGTATCATTGAAAAACTCATCAACAAAGTAATCCCATACATTACAAGATGGGTTGCAAACTGGCTGAGTGACAGAACCCACAGGGTTAGAGTTGCTGGCGCCATGTCAGACTCAAAGCCTGTCACAAGTGGTGTCCCACAGGGCTCAGTCCTGGGCCTCTTGTTTAGCATCTACTTTTCTGAAGTACAAGCAAACACAGGAGGGTTATGGCTGACAAGTTTGCAGATGACTGCAAACTGGCCGTGTTGAAAACACATCCACACAGATATCCTTCAGAAGGGTCTCACAGAAAGCGGATAACTGGTGCCAGAGCCATGGCCTAAAGTTAAATGCCAAGAAATGCATAGTCATACCCTTCGGGAAAATAAGGTTACCCCTAGCTACCATATAGGTGGCAATCCCTGAACACAGAAGAAGTTATTAGGGACCTGGGAACCCAGGTTGACAGTAGCCTTTCATTCGACACTCATATTGCTAAAGTAGTTAGGAAGACCTTCTACATTGCCCACCTTATCATGAAGGATTCACATCTAGAGCAACGAAGTCATAGTCTCCCTATACTCATCACTCATCAGACCAATGATCGGTACAATGCCCCATTTGGAATGTATCTGACCCGATACTTGCAGCAGCTGGAGAGGCCACAAAAGTTCCTCACCAAAGGATAAAGGGTCTCAAAAATGTGTCTTATGCTGCCCGACTGAAAGAACTCCAGTTATATTCAGTTGCTTACCGCTTGCTCATAAGTGACCTATGCCTGACATACAAGGCCATGTCAAACCCAGATTTGATGAACATGCTTCATCTCAAAAAATCTAGATCCTCAGAGCCACAAGGCGGAGACTTAAACCTCGACACGGTTATTAATAGGACATGCTGGAGGGATAGATTCATCACCCAAAGACTCCCTATGCTGTGGAACAAAATCCCGGTTTATGTGAGGCAGAGCACCTCACTGGCCTTATTCAAGAGGAATCTTGACCAATGGATGGGAGATCGCAGATACACCCCAGGGGTTACCTCAGTGTCACTGCTCGACAGAGGCACAGCAAAATAATGGGCATAGTTTCTCCAAACTAAAGGGGTGGCGTAAGCCACAAAACTATGGGCTAGGCTTATAAATGCCCTCGGACAGATAGCCTAGTATGAACCTATGAACCTATGAACCTATATCTATCTTACTTTTAAGTTTAAATCTTTAATTCTACCTCCCCGCTACACTTACCTTTCCCTTTTCCTACCCCCCCCAAAAAAAACCATTTGAGCTGTATTGTTAAATATTTCTAACTGTATGGTTTTTCTACATGTTAATGTTCCATTGTTACTGTACTGTGCCTTTTTACAACATATGTGCTGTTTAGATAGTTTTCTCTACTGTTTCACTTGCTTTGTAAGCAGGTGTTTCCTTACAAATTCACGTAATGATTTTCATGTAACTTGGAGCTTTTCTCCCCGGGCCTCCACTGAAAATGGGTCTTAAGCCCAGTGGACTTTCCCAGTCAACAAATGTTAGTAAAACAAACAAATAAATAAATAAATAAATTTCCTTCCACATGTTCAGACCACAAACTGAAGGTGTGAGAACTGAAGGAAGTGATGTATCAATATTCATTAAAGATAAATACACCACTAGATTGGTTAAACAGCATGATTCCCTTGAATTACTTCAGGTGCAATTGACTGTAGGTAAGACTCCTCTTCAGGCCATTGCCAGAAATAGGACCCCCTCCATGAATCAGGACATCCACTCAGCCTACTTGGATCTACTTGAGTCAATCAAGATACAACCAAATGCTCTGGGTTTAGGTGAATTTAATTACCCGTCCTTAGACTGGGTAAATTATGGGTCCACTTCTAAATCTCAAAAGCTCAAAATCTCAAATTTCAAAAGACTGAGTCCAAAATCTCAAAAACTCAAAATACTGAGTCTCATAATATCGAAAAAACACAGAATGCCAACACTTACTATACTCCAGTGCAAGTACATACAGAAACAAATAAAAGATAAACCATATTAGTCTATTCCAACTATAAGCAGGAGGGTAAGCCCCCCTACGCCCCCACACCCCCTGCTACTTAAATATATCAACTCTGAGATTGCACTTCACTACACTAAGATGAGTTATGTTGTTGTATATCAAATTAAAAGGGAACATTGCCACTTTCTTCTGTGAAGTGCAGTCTCGGAGTTGATATATTTAAGTAGCAGGAGGTGAGGGGTGCAGATGGGCTTGCCCCCTGCTTATAGTTGGAAAGTAGTAATATGTTTCTGTATGTAGTTGTGCTGGAATATAGTAAGTGTTGGTGTTCTGTCTTTTTTCAATATTATGAGATTCAGTGTTTTGAGTTTTTAATATTTTGAACTTTTGAGATTTTGGACTCAGTCTTTTGAAATTCGAGATTTTGAGCTTTCGAGATTTAGAAGTGGACCCATAAATTATACGTGTTCTAACTCACTTGCCCAAAGGTTCTTGGACTTCATTAACTCCAATGCCCTGGACCAGCTGGTTAACACACCCACAAGGGCTCAAACATCCTGGACCTGGTGCTCACCAACATGGGAGACTGCTGTACCACCTACAGTGTGTGGCCACCCCTGGTGAGATATGACCACAAATCAGTCTCACTATAAGTAACTATAACACAAGACCCCCCTTAGCAACAACTAGACTAAAAAACTTCTCCAAGGCCAATTACAACCTTTTACGTGATGGCATAAATAGCTTCATAGCCCCGTCCCCACTGATGCAACAAACAGCTATGCTGAGTTATACACCAATGCTTTATACAAGCACCTGTACAATTGTTAATATGTGGTTTTAGTGCCCAAAACCAAGACAAGTAAACCAAATATAGGCACAGAAGACCAGCAGATCCACCACACTGATATTTTATTATAGAAAACAAACCAAATGAACACACAGCACATAGAGTATAAATGCTGTTTAGACAATTCCCTTTACGTTTTCGTCACAAACAACTTCATCAGATAGGCGTGTACATCATAATTACTTGTTTAAAACCCTTTCCTATCCTCAAATTGACCAATGAAATACTTAAATCAATTAATATCTAAGATACAACAGGACATGACAAAGTGTGAATGGTGTATAACCTAAATAAAAACTTCATAATTACAACCATACAAAACTGTACACAAATAAATATAAATATAAAAAAATGATGATTTTTATCAAATTGAACATTAATAAATATATTTAAGTATAAATAAACATAAATAACAGTTATAAAACCTCTATTCTAAAACTTGGTAAGATGTATATAAAATAGCACCATCTAGTTGAGAAAACATGAACCACATATTAAAATTTAAATAAAATGTTCATGCAACCTGAGTAAAATCAAGTTCTTTCACTTAATCAGAAGACAGTGAAATAAACTAAGTAGATCTAGTATTACAATTTTGCAGATCTAAGCTTTAATACAGGTTTTAATGATACCATATCATTTAACCCTGAATAATTACAGGCTTCCAGGACCAGTTGCCAGTATAGCTCCCTATATTCGAGTCTAGTCTCCCAGAGACCACCCCTGGCATCTATGGGTACTACTTTTATTACAAAAAATTGGTACTCCACATTTTCACATAACTGAGAGTGTTTATACAGAGTGTTGTTTTCATTTTTCTTCCTTATGCTGTATATGTGATCGTACATTCTTTGTTTTAACCTTCTTTCTGTCTTTCCCACATAGAATGAGTCGCAGACACCACACAAAGCAATGTATATCACACGTGTAGTATTACAGTTTGCGTACCCTTTAGTTTTAATATACTTGTTTCTACATTTCAAATATATAGTATCGCCAGTCCGTATATAATTACACTGGGGACAATTTCCACACTTATGTGTACCTTTTTTATTACTGGAAAAAAATTCCATAATTGTTGTGGTGTGGACCTCCTTCTAAAATATTCTTAATATTTCATCCTTTTTTATATACACATTTGAGTGGTTTGTCAAATATAGCATTTAAATCTGATAAACTTCCAAATTTGTTCCACTCATTTTGTATAACTCTCTTCACCAAATTGGTTTCACCATCATATGTAATGATTAAAGCTGTGTTCTTACCCCTGACCTATCATATCTGGAGAAGGGTGGTTTTTACCCAAAATAGGAGCAAACCTAGATTTTCTAGCCTCCATAACTTCCGTCAAAACATCAGTCAGTAAATTCCAAGAGTAACCGCTGGCCTTAAACATTTCCATTATAAATTCACATTCTCCTTGAAAATCTTGGGTCATCCAAGGTCATTCTGCTAGCCCGGAACAGTTTTCCTTTTATCACCCCTCTTTTCTGATAAGGAGGGTGGGCACTGGTATAGTGCAAATAAGAATTCAAGAATGTCTGTTTTCTATGTATTCTAGATTAAAAACCATTGTGAACCCTTTGTATGTTTACATCTAAATAATTCAGTTCTATGTTGTTAAGTTGATATGTGAATATTAAAAAATTAGTAGTTTTTGAAATGTAATCAAGAAATTCTAAAAATGTATCAGTACTGGCCCAAAAAAGGCATGTGTCATCTAAAAAATGCCTGCAAAAGTTCCAGTATTGCTTATATTCTGTAGTAAATACATATTTATTTTCCTAGTATAGGAGAATAATGTTGACATATGTTGGGGCACAATGTGCCCCCATTGCCACTCCCTTCAATTGTCTGTAATATTCTTCCTGAAAGAATATAAAATTATTCTTGAGAACTAAGTCCATTAAAATTAAACATGTACTTAATACACAAAAGGAGACATCATTGCAGTCAGCTAAAAATTCCTCGAACCATAAAAGCCCCACATCATGTGAGATACAGGTGAATAAATCCACCGCATCAAGGGTGATAAAACTTTTTGTGTTTAGTTGTTGTGTATCATTTAACCATCTTAAGTCCCAGGAATCCTTTAAAATGTTAAAATTCTTCAATACTATATTTTTTTAAGTTATAATCAGTATATCTTGCTAGAGGTGAAGTTACTGATCCTTCTGCTGAAACAACAGGCCTGAGGGGTGGGTCTAAGATATTTTTGTGGACCTTTGGTATGCCAAAAATAGAGGGGACTCTAGGTTTGTCAACATTTAAGAAATTTTACGTCTCCATATCTATGAGCCCCTCTAATAATAAATCGTTCAGACACACAGAAATTTTTTATATGCAATATTAACTTCGTTTAAAGAGACTCTTGCATATGAATCATCATCACTGAGCAATTCAAACATTTTTCCTTCTTACATAATGTGGTCCATCAAAACAGCCCCCCACCTTTGTCAGGCTTCATGATTCTAAGATTTTTATTTTCCTTAGATTCATACAAGATATCCTTCTCCTCCTTTGTGAGGTTAGGTGTCACCTTATTGTACTTAAGCAATTCCCTTAGTTTTTTTTTCCACCACTAATTCAAAATTTCTAAGCTGGGGATGTAGTGATGGATTAAAAGTACTTTTCTTCACTAATCTGTTGTACATATTTCTTTTTTCTTGTCCATTAAAAATAGTTCTAAATTTTTCTGTCTAATGAGTAATTTAAAATCAACTAATAAATTTACCATATTTGTTTTTACTGTGGGTATAAAAGTAAATCATTTAAAAACAAGTTAAAATGTCCTTTAGTAATAATAGTATTAGTATAATTAAAAATATTAAAATCAATCTAACTGAACTTGTATCCTTCTTGTATGATTCCATGTTGTGGTTCTGTTTCCAATAAGTTCTGTCCTGTGGTGCCCATCCCTTCTGTGCTTGAGTCCCATACCTGTAATTCACAGGCTCCTTTTTCCTCAGCCTTTCCGACCTCCTCAGGGGTGGAAATTCTAAAGGGTCCTGTATGTTTAAATTTTCTTCATAAACCTGATTATTTGTCTCATTATACGCCCATTTTGTATTATTTTCCCCTCTAAAAAAATGTTCACTCTAAGTGGTTTTGGTTTAGGTTAGAGTGTGTTATTACTATATTCATTAGTATTCCTCTCTTTTCATAACTTTTCTCTCCTGTACCTTCTTACATTTCACTTCAGTGTTGTTCAAAATGTCAAAATATTTCACTTTTTCAGTGTCTATGCTAAATAACCATTTATAATACTGTTGTTAATAATTTCAATCGGGTTAAAAACATTTTCCGTTTCAGTTTCATTGTTTTTGATAATAGCTCTCATTATATCTGCCCCACATCTGTCAAAAGCCATGATTAGGTCCTGATGAAATTGAGAACCTTCTTTAACATTATTAGGTACTTACATATCCTTAAACCTTTTGGTACAATCTTTAAATGCAAGCAGTGTTTAAAATAAGCATTATCCATTTCCCATGTTTTGTACTTATATAATAAATTTTCAAGGTTAGAAAGTATAGTTTCATAAGAATCATTATTAGTTAAACATGTACTTGTTCATTGAAATCAATTTTAAAGTTCAAAATGTCTCTGAAATGTCTTTTAATACCTGGTGAACATGAATTGTTAATGGTACTTTTCCATCACTCACTGAGTTGTTTGGGCATGTGTTCATTTTTGTTAGTCCTTCCACATGGCGGGTGATTAAAGAAATACAAGGAAATCCATCCAAACTCCGTCACGGATGTTGGCCAGTCTGTAAATCTGAATTTTTCTTCCCTGCCACTCTATTTCATCCATCCGTTCCTTCATTTGAAGCAAACCTATGAATCATGTGTTGATTACCAGGCAAAAAAGCTCCTGTTGCTAGCAAAGCCATGGACTGGCTAATCAGCATCAAAAGCCCCACCAGTTGTGTAAGCTGTCCAGTGAGCTTACTCAGTGTTAGAAAAATATATAATAGTAATATGCATGCTTAGTGCATTTAAGGTTTAAAAGGGTTAATACATTTATTCTGTTCACACTGCATGAATCTGCACAGCTATTAGAAACTTAACAAGAGACATTTCATTTCTGCTAATGTCATGAAAATAACAAGAGACATTTCATTTCTGCTAATGTCATGAAACTTAACAAAGAGATATTTCATTTCTGCTTATGCCATGAGAAAATATGCAGCTGCTAGAAGCTTTGATAAAGAAAACAATAGATGCTTGAAAGTTTCAACCATAGTCAGCATTACTTGTACTAAAGCTAGAAATGTACCTTGAATCTAGACAAAATGTAACACATGTATTAGAACTGTACAACTGAAGAATTGAAAAGTCAAGGTGGGCTAAAATAAGCCCAAGGCCAGGTTGTTTTTCTCAAAATGTTTTGCAAGACCGCAAATAATCTGACCATGTCAGCAGTAAGTCTAGTAACATTTTCTGTAGAACATACAGAAAGGTGTGTCTAACTACGTCATCAATAGAATAGTAACATTTTCTGTGTGACATGAAGAGAACTGTATAAGAATAACATACTGATCACCAAAGAGCCAGACAAACCCTGTACCTACATGCTTTGTCTCCTTGCTGCAAGTAATAAAGGGTGCCTTGCTTGAACCTAACGTGCATTGGTCTTTGAAGTTTTTTCCTTTTACAGATTGGTCCTTTGGACCGGAACTTTCTCTTCACCTCGGATCAGATGGCCAGGTGGTTGAAACCATACGGGGAAGAAACCAAATCGGTTCTTCTTATATGGAAAGTCCTCCGACTGAATTGTCGTTCAAAAGAGGCCAGCCACTTTCTGATCTGTGACTGAAGGACGGGTCTCCGCGAATCAGTGATCAGTCACTTAGGCTCAGGTAAGGTGAATCTACTTTTTTCTGTTTTCTGTTTTAGATCAGGGACTAGATGTGTATTGTTTTTGTCAGATTGTATTTTTCTTACAAGTCAGGGACAAAAAAGATTACAGTCTTGTCATAGATCAGGAGAAACAGAATAAGTAGGCAGTCATTCTGAAGAGACTATAGCAAAATCCGTGCTGCCACGTTAAAAATTAAGAAAAGTTACATAGTGATCAAAGGGTAGAACAAAATGGGTAATAATTGCACAAAAAGACCCCAAAATCCGGAAGACACAAAATATATGCAGTCGCAGCACGCCGACAGTATTAGATATTATTCAAAATGGGTTAATAAATATAAATTCGACGAAAAATTAGAAAAATCCTCGCTTATCAAACTTATCAAACAGCTCAAAAACGATTCCAAAGGTCGAGTAAAAAAGCAACGTCGATTAGGAATTCCTCAGGCACACAGGTGGCTGGAGGAAGTAAACCGTAGAGACCAAAAGAACAAAGATTCAAACAATGTTTTTAGATAAGGAGGACAATAACTTAGTAATAGCATCAGCACCTCCGCCTCCCTTACCAGAATATGAAGCAAGTGAACAGGTTAGTCCACCCCCACTATATCCTGTGGTCACTGAAGACAGAGATATTGTGAAACTAAAACTGACTAAAATTAGAGATCCCATCGGGACCAGGTCCCGAACAAAGGCAGGTAATTCAGAAGAAGGCATCGAGTTATGGCAAATAGTTAAGAATTCACGATCTATAGGTGAAGAAGAAGAAATATGCCCACTTATAGAAGTACCCAATCCTCAGGCAGGTCAAGACAATCAGGACCTAACTATTTTAGTGTATAGACCTTGGACTTCGGAAGATATCCGGAAAGCCACTGAGGGAATCCCCCATCCAAAGGTTAATTTTAGAAAATTCTCAGAAGATTTACAAGGAATGAGGTTGAGTTATAACTTAAACGGAGAAGAAATAGAAAAAGTAGTTAGACAAATTGTAGGGCCAGATTTGTATATGATTAGTGGGAACTGGAATCCCCGTGACGCTGCACAAAGACCCCTCCCACATAGCAGCGCAGAATTAGACACCAGTGTAAAAGGTCTTACAGACCGCATCTCTGAAAAATGGAAACCTAGGGCAGAATGGACTTGCATTAATCAATGCATCCAACAAGAAGGTGAAACACTATATTGGTACTATGCCAGATTGTTAGAATGTTTTAATAACCACTGTGGAATGCAAGTTCCTGAAGGTCAGACACAAGATTCCCCATATGAACAGCAGTTAAAGAATGCATTTTTAAAAGGCAGTAGTGCACCTATAAGCAGTTTTATTACAAAGCACATGGTAGACCATCGTACAAGCAGGTTACAATCATTACTTGAATATGCTAGGCATGCTGAAAGGCATTTTAATAGCAAAAAGAAAAAGAAAGCCCAAGTATTTTCTGTAGAAGATGGAGCAGAAGTTTATGTAGTACAGTCCGGGAAAAAGGGCAAGAAAAAACGCGCAGGGAAACAAACAAGCTGATCAGCAATCAGAGGACTTTGAAGGACGAAAGAAAAGGGGAGAATGTTTTAAATCCGGTAAAAAGGGACATTTGGCAAGGGATTGCAAGAAAAACAAGAAGGCAACAACGGAAGACAAGGAGGGTGAGGACTGACTATATGATAGTCAGGAATCACTAGAAGGGGCTAGCGAAGAAAGGACAAATGAGAATGTGACAGAGGGAGTAGAGGAAGTGCAGGAAGTTAGTGACAATGAACAAAATGCCATATTAGACCTAGCTTTATTGAACTTGGAGCTCTATTTAGCAGACATGAAACCAGAAGTCACACTCTTGGTAGAAGGGAGGGAAGTCAAATTCTTGTGTGACTCAGGGGCATCACGAACCCTGATACACCCCTCCAAACTACCAGAAAACACAGAGTCACCTGATTACATACTGGTCAAAGCAGCTAATGGACAGCTGTATCGGGAGCCACTCTCCCGTAACATTGCAATAACTGATCCAGTTTCAGGGTTGACACAGAGAAGCAAAATTGTAGTTTCTGCAAAATGCCCAGTAAACCTCTTGGGCAGAGACCTCATGCAGCTATTTGGTATAGCAGTAGTCCCAACCATGCAGGGTATGGAAGCACAGCGACAAACTAACACCTTTGTAGTGCAATCAGAGGGTGAAATGTTTTATTAGTACAGCCAGGACTTGGTTACGACTGGTCCAGGAACTGTGACCAAAGAGTTAATGAATGTAGCCATCCGTAAGTTCCCCTCCCTTGACATTGATAAACAACACCTGTTGCACTGTACCCTGTATTATTGTAACACACCAGGACCTGATAAGGAATATGAGCAAGAATTATTTAAGAATCATGCAAACAGATTGATATTGCGTAACCTGTACTGGGACACAGAAGGGAACAGTGTGGCCAGCTGTTTATTGCCCCAGGAGATCTTTGCACTTTATAAATCTAATCGATTACCACATGTTAGCTTAACCAAAAACAGAAATATAGAATGGGCAGACCTAGGAGAGAAAGTCACGAGATGGGAGAAACAGACAGAACTAGAACTATCAGAACAGGGAATACAAGTACAGAAATTGAATTGGATAACTCAGACCAACCCGGCTGTGCACTTGCAGTCTAGCGAGGACAGCTGATTGACACTCCTGTTAAAGGAGGAAGAGAATGCCTTACGAGACATACCAGAGACTGTCTGGTCAACAGGGAAATCAAATGTAGGACTCATTCGTACAGCGGGACCAGTTACTATCACACCAAAGTCAGCATTCAGACCACAAAAAAGACAGTATCCCTTAAGAAAAGATGCAGAGGCAGGGATAAAGCCTATTATAGCAGCCTTACTTAAAGGAGGGATACTAGTAGAATCTCCCGATTCACCATGTAACACACCCTTATTTCCAGTTAAAAAGGCCAGTGGAGAATGGCGTATGGTCCAAGATTTACAAGCCGTAAATGATGCGGTAATACCAAGGGCACCCACGGTGCCAGACCCACACACTTTGTTGAATGATTTGAAACCTCAACAAAAGTATTTTTCTGTGGTAGACATCAGCAACGCTTTCTTTTCAATACCGATACACCCTGATAGCCAGTATTGGTTTGCATTTACATTTCAGGGGAAAAGGTATACATATACGCGACTACCACAGGGATATTGTGAAAGTCCAATGATATTCTCACAAGAAATGGCAAGCAACTTAGCGGGATTCACCCCACCAAGAGGCAGCCAGATTTTACTTTATGTTGATGATATCTTGCTGGCGGCCCCCACCCAGCAGGATTGTAGAGAAGATACCATAGCACTTCTACGATTTTTAGCCGCTGAGGGACATAAGGTAAATAAAAATAAACTGCAGCTTTGGAAAAAACAGGTCAAATGCCTAGGATATGTAATATCCAAGGAAGATAGAACATTAGATGAGGACAGAAAAATAGCAATTTTGCAAGCACCAAAACCCACTACCAAGAAGGAAATGATGTCCTTCCTGGGTACAACTAATTTTTGCCGGAGCTGGATTCCAAACTATGCCTTGGAATCTGCACCTCTGACTGACCTTATATATAAGAAGCCTATGGCAGCGCAGGATTTGTTACAATGGACACCAGAGGCGGAATCTGCCTTCTGTAAACTAAAGCAGTTAATAGCATCCTCATTAGTTCTGGGATTGCCAAACTAACATAAACGTTTTTTTCCAAACTGTAGATTGTAAGCAGGGTTACATGACATCAGTGTTAACACAAAAGCATGGGGATAAGCAACACCCCATTGCTTACTATTCATCACAACTAGACCCAGTGGCACGGTCCTTACCCCACTGTGTACAAGCAGTAGTTGCAGCTGCAATGGCAGTACAGGCTTCAGCCTCAGTAGTCTTGTTCCACCCTCTTACTTTGAGAGTACCTCATGCAGTCGCGATTATTTTACTACAAGAAAAGGTGGCATATCTTTCCCCTGCTAGGCATCTTTCCTGTATGACTATATTGTTGAGCCAACCTCACATGACAATCGAATGATGCATGACTTTAAACCCTTCTACTCTGCTCCCAACCCCTGCAGATGGCATACCACACCGCTGCCTGCAGGTAATTGAGCAAAAGACACTACCTAGAAAAGATCTCACAGATGTCCCCTTGGATAATGCTGAGGTGACATACTACGTGGATGGCTCATGTAAAAGGGGTCCTGCAGGACAGAACCTAGTAGGATATGCAATAGTCTCTGATACTGAGATTATAGAAGCAAAACCTTTACCACACAACTTATCTGCACTGGCAGCAGAATTGATGCCCTGACACGGGCATGTACCTTAGCAAAGGGTAAATGTGTAAACATTTTTACTGATAGCCAGTACGCTTTTTCTACTGTACATGTTTTTGCACAACAGTGGAAAAAACGGGGAATGATAACATCTACTGGCAAACCTATAAATCATGCGCAGTTAATTTTAGATCTTTTAGAATCTATTCAGTTACCTCAGAAAGTAGCCATTTGTAAATGCACAGCTCACACCAAGCAACAAGATAGGATTTCAAAAGGTAATGCGAGAGCTGATACAGCTGCAAAACAAGCAGCCATAGAAGTATTTCTTTTAAATGAGGAATTACAACCCTCTGAAACTTTAGATCTAGATATGTTAAAAACAATGCAGACACTCACTACGCAAGCTGAAAAACAACGATGGATAAAACGAGGAGCAGTCCTCGAAAAGGGGCTGTACATCTCTAGAGAGGGAAAACTGATACTACCCTCTAATTTGTTTCGCTATGCAGCATTGTTGAGCCATGGGCAGTGCCATGTCTCAACAGGGTGGATGGTACAGCTGGTGAACCAGGTGTTTACAACGTACGGATTTACAAACTACTCTAAAAAATTTTGTTTGATGTGTCAGATTTGTAACAAACATCATGCACAGGGGGCGATAAAGCCCAAGCAAGGGAGTTTCCCTACACCGTCATATCCGTTTCACACTGTTTGTATGGATTTCATAGAATTGAACAAATGTGAAAATAAGAAGTATTGTCTTGTCATTGTAGATATGTTTTCCAGATGGGCGGAAGCCTTTCCAACTAAAAATCCAGATGCAGCTACGGTGGCAAAAGTACTTGTCAAGGAAATCATTCCTAGGTTTGGTATTCCGGAAAGAATCTGCAGTGACAATGGTACACACTTTGTAAATCAAACCATACAGCAGTTGAGTAAGCATTTTGGTATTTCTTTAAAAAATCATTGTGCATACCATCCGCAATCTGCAGGGCTAGTTGAAAGGCATAATAATATACTAAAAAACAAATTGAGAAAATTAATAGCCGAGACAGAAAAAACTTGGTTGTACTGTTTACCCCTGGCACTGTTGAGTATAAGAACTGTCCCTACAGCAAAAGGATTGACTCCTTTTGAAAAACTATTTGGAAGGGCTTATTATACACCCCAGTGGAAACTTCTCAAGTCATCAGACCAGGAAGCTGATTTCACACTAGCTGAATATATGAAAAAGTTGTTGAGTTCTAAACATCTGTTGCAGTCAAATTCTGTTCCAGATAGAAAACAAACCGAAACATCAGAAGTGGCAGTGACGCCAGGAGACTGGGTGTGGATCAAAATCATCAAGCGAAAAAACTGGGCATCACCAAGGTGGGAAGGTCCCTACCAAGTGCTTCTTTCGACACCCACTGCAGTCAAGATAGCAGAACGAGCTTCGTGGATACACCTGACACACTGCAAGCTGGTTAAGAACTTTGAGTTGGACAAAAATCTTACCTCTCCATCGGGGCCCTCAGCACAAAGTCTGGCCACAAAGGGGGGTCAGATCAATAGGACTAATCCGTCTCAACCCCAGTGAAGAAACCATCGGTGCTGAAGGTCCTATTAGGGCAGAGAATAAGAGCACGTGTCCAAAGTAAAGATGACGGAATCCAGTAAGATCCAAATACACCTACTTGGAAGAGCCGGAGAAAACAGAATTGCAGAACAACCGTTTCCACAAAAGTATTGCATAACCATCCTGTTGACTGTACTAGTGACAATAATCTTTTTGTTGTGGCCATTCCTTTTCTCAGCCACACAAATTGAACTGAACAAGCCTGCAGAATGGCACCCAAACTTTAACACTTACCAGGCAATCAAATATGTGTATGCTGAAACCTTCAATGTTTTGAATTGCTGGATTTGCACAGCTTTACCAACAGCATATGTGTGGGTTACTGTTAACTTCAGTTCCCTTAGGAGCCAACAAGACCTGGAAAACCTAATTTATGATACATCAGATGTCACATCACAAGATAAAGTAGCATTGCACTTGTCTGTTCGACAGAAGGGAACTGTGTGTTTTTATAAGAATGATACAGTCAAGGTGGGTTGGAGCAATTGCAATGTGACTGTTCCCTATAGATGCTACACTAAACCTGATAACATCGGATCCTGTTGCAACACGACTTATGATTCATTTGTTGAACTGATGCACAGGACAATTGGTGAAGTGAAACATAATGCTGACCTCTATAAATAACTGTCCATAATCGACAGAAAAATGTTTCATGCAGAGCCAGGGTATAATAAAGTTACTACTAAAGTAGAAGATTATTACTTTATATGCGGTAGAAAAGCATATAAATGGCTACCTGAGAATTGGTCCGGCAGTTGTTTTTTGGTGTACCTGGTTCCGGCCATACGACACACAGCAGTTTTACCTCAAGGAAAAATTTGAAATGTTCGAGACATCAAGCAGCCTGTCAATCCAGTGGGGCAAATCAATGCGTGCTGGAAAAAACATCATGCCGTGGGCTTAGGGAACAATGGACTGTTACACATGGACTTGAGTGATACTGTTACAGTTTTGTATGGTTGTAATTATGAAGTTTTTTATTTAGGTTATACACCATTCACACTTTGTCATGTCCTGTTGTATCTTAGAAATTAATTGATTTAAGTATTTTATTGGTCAATTTGAGGATGGGAAAGGGTTTTAAACAAGTAATTATGATGTACATGCCTATCTGATGAAGTTCTTTGAGACGAAAACATAAGGGGAATTGTTTAAACAGCGTTTATGCTCTATGTGCTATGCGTTTGTTTTGTTTGTTTTCTGTAATAAAATATCAGTGTGGTGGATCTGCTGGTCTCCGGTGCCTGTATTTGGTTCACCTGTATAATTGTATTGACTCTGCCATACCTGATAGGACTACAGCAAGATCTTCAAGGAAAAACAAACCTGCTTGGTGGACAACTGCCATTAACAGGCTGTACCATAGGAGAAAGAAATTACTAAGAGCCGGAAGGAATGGTCTCAAAAGTGGAAACACTCCCTCCTCAACTTAAACAAGAAAATAAGAATACTAGTGAAGTCTTCCACAGCTAACTACAAATCCAAATTAGCTTCCCTAGCTAAAGGATAACCAGGAGGCACTCTTTAGTTATATCCGTAACATAAAAGGTAAGGCCCAGATTTGTGCTGAACTCGTAGTTAATGGTACTGCATATATAGAGGCTGTGGATATAACAAGCCTGTTGGCTGACAGATTCAATGAAAACTTCACTCTGCTGTCCCCGCCACATATACCACAAAACATTCCAAACACCTGTTCCCTGCCTAGCATTTCTGAGGTACAGGTCTTAAATGCTCTCTCCAAGGCCAAAAAGACAGTCTCCATGGGACTAGACAACATCCCTGGCTGTATTCTACATGGGTTAAAACAGGAATTAGCATCACCACTGAGCACACTTTTCAATCACAGCCTAAGCATTGACTTCATCCCAGGGGAATGGAAAACAGTTACTGTCATGCCTTTGCACAAAGAGGGTGCATCTATGGACCCTGGGAACTATAGCCCCATTAGCCAGACCAGCCTTATCTGCAAGTCCATGGAATGAATCATCATGGACCTTATTAACAAAGATATAGGAAATCTTCAAATGCTCTACCCCATCCTGTTTGGCTTTATCAAGGGGAGATCATGCCTGTTAAACTTGGTGGACTTCTTTGAGACAGTCACCTAAGCCCTAGGAGAGGGCAAATCTGTGCATATGGCCTCCCTAAACTTAGCCAATGACTGTGGCTGACAAATTTGCTGATGATTGTAAAGTGGGAGTGATCATTGAAACCCCTAATAATGTCAACATCCTGCAAGAAGGTCTTAAGCAGACTAATGACTGGTGCCAAAGTCATGATCTTAAATTTAATGCAAAAAATGCATTATCATCCCCTTTAGCAAGGGTGACATTCCTGCAAACTACCACATCAATAGCAATACCTTAAGCACACAGTTAGTGGTGAGAGATCTGGGCACACAGGCAACCTTAACTTCGATCCCCATGTCTCCACAGTGGTAAGAAGGGCATTTTATATTGCATCATCTCATAAGTAAGGGCATTGCCTCCAGAAAAAAAAGAGATTATAACCTTCTGTTCTTTTCCCTCATCAGGCCAATAATAGAGTACACCTCTCCCTTTGGTATGTTCCTTTCCAAACACCTGCAGCAATTGGAGAGTCCACAAATACAAAGAAAATCCAGGGTCTAAAAGATCTGTCTTATGTGGACAGATTAAAATTACTGTCACTTTACTCTGTGTCATACAGATTGCTCAGAGGCGACCTGTGCCTTGCATATAGAGCAATCTCCGACCCGGCTTTCATGGAAATGCTGCACATTTTTACATCAAATGGCACATGGGTCACTTGCTTAAGGGATTTTAACCTGATATGTGACATCAACAAAACTTGCAGGAGAGACAGATTTGTCTAACAGAGGTTGCCCCACCTTTGGAACAAGCTTCCTAGTCATGTTAAACAAAGTGCCTCATTGGCTCTTTTTAAGCTGAATTTGGACAATTGGATGGGTAACCGGAAATTCACCCTGGGGGCTCCACCTGTGTCCATCTTGGACAGGGGCAATAGGTGCTGATTTTAGTGTCTGCTTGAAACAGACACCCTTGGGAATATGGGTTGAATTTGGCTAGGCTTGTAAGGGCCCTGGAGCCATTAGCCTAGTAACCTCCTATGATCCACCACCCTCTCTGTGAAACAAGTGCTCTGTGCCCCTACTCCAAGTAGTTGACACACACAAACACACACATACACACACACACACACACACACACACACACACACACACACACACACACACACACACACACACACACACACACACACATATATATATACACAAACATACACACACCTGGGGAAGGCTAGCACACATGTACCAGCTATGGCCCCTCTCCCCAGACTATAAGGTAGATACTTCCACCAGAAAACACCAAAGCCAGCTACTCTAAGGCTGTTACAATGGTACCCAATTATACTGAGTAAAATTAGTACTAATACAAATAGTAGTCTTTGACCAATGTAGCAAGGTTTTCAGGAGCAACCACAGTGTTACCAAGTAAATATAAGTACTTTCAAAGGTTAAAATATTCTCTGAAAGACCAGCTACAATGAAAAGTTTAAATATATTTAATAATAAATAACAAAAGAACATGAAAATACTAAACATCTATTTACAATAAACACCAGTGTTTCACTCACAGGAAATATTAAAAATAACACTGATGGAAAGATTCACATAGATACAGAAAAACAATACGTAACTAATCTCACTGTATTTTCCTGACTGATATAAAAAATTACTGTCCCCAAGTTCACTTTCTAGAGCAAAGCAAGATGATTTAGGTGAGTGGTCCTTTGTTAGGTTTCAAAAAACAGACTGCCCTGAGACGTCTGTCTCATCTAATATTAAAACATAATTTCAGTGCTGGATTGCAGAGTTATATCACATACATCTGGTCACTTGATTTCTAGTTCCAACACTACCCCCTTTACTAGAAAATGAGTCAGAATCTTGCACATATGTGTTACCATACACACACATAGAGCTTTGCTAAGATGTGTTATAGCATCTGGAAGCTATAAAATCATTTCAGAAACTTCCACCATTCCAGGGTAGCAATTAGTTCACCCCTAAGGACAATACAGTAGGATTATTGGTCCTGGTTTTCACAGACATTTCATCTCTGGCTGCAGTCAAATATTTAAGATACAATCTTTTTTCAAAGTTAGCTGGACTGAAATTAACTGCTTCTCCTCCAGTATCTTCTGTTACAATATATTCATTTCAACAGTTACAATACAGTCTTACACACAGATGCACTTCTTTTCTGTCCAGCAGGGCCCACTGTTGGTACATTTTTAACACAGGCAACGTTACAAAAACATTTTCAACACAAGTCACGGTACAAATCAGTTTGATATATAAATGACATATAATTCTTTACGAAACTCAAGCTACCTCTTCTGGTATATAATCAACAAGATCTGTTTTTATTGTAAGTCCATAACATTCATTTATACTTGAGGTGGCATCTGGCACTGAAGAAAATGGCACTGTTAAAAGAAAGCATATCATACAGTCACCAGTCAGGAGATTATTGATTGGTTTACAGTATGAATTATTCAAAGACCAGCATGGGACATGTTGGTTGTTTCTCAGGGCTCCACCTATATTTTATCTTATTTTATTTTATATTTGTTAGCCAGGTGGGAAGACTGGTTCAAGGACTGTGTTCAGCAATGTGACAAAGACATTGTACTTGAGTGTAAATGATAGTATTTGATTCTGAACATTGCAACTGATTGATAATATTAGCAATATTATATATTGTAGCAGCGTATAAATAAATCACTAAAGAAAGAAACATATTTTTCAATTAGATACCAATTCAAGGAGTCTTTGATATCTCATGTATGCAGATATTGAAGATCAGTGGTTTAGAAGATACAAGAATCGGTAAAAAAATCAAAGTATAACATTTATAGTAGGATGCAATATGTAGACTTTGTTAGTTATCAATACCACTGGAAGAACAGCTGTCATAAAGTTTGCCACAGAGATACAAATTCATGCATAGCTCATCACTTATACTAATCTAAATAGGCATTGAAAAAAATGTTGATTTATGTAAAATATTAAACAAGTTCCCCACCATAATGGTTTTACATGATGGGCGAGAATGTATGATTCCCTATAACATCACAGAAGAGTAATAACAATATATGTGCCTTCTAGGACATTGCTGAAATTCTTGAAGTACTGTATGCCATAGAATGCATGCATGTAATAAAAAAAAGCTCCACTTGGATCATTGTAACAAAGGTTTTTGAACAGGAAGGACTACCATTTCATGTGATGCCAGGTAGTGTATGATGCAGAATGGATAAAAACTAAAGTGTCCACACAGCACCCAACAGTTCACATAATTCACATAAATGGAAAAGATGTGAAATAACTTAATTTATTAATTAATGTTTTACTTGAATGAGTCTGGGAGATTATAGTTTTTTGATATGATGGCATTAGCCCATACATTCGTTTGTTTTCACAATCTTATCTTTGCCTCAAATTGGCTAGTTCTAATCGGCACAAAGAATTATAGGTTGATGTCTTTAGACCATGATTGTTGTCAGTGAGTAGATTCATAACTTGGTTAGACAAAACTTAGACAATGAGCACTAAGTGCTGTAGTTGAGTATTCAGTCACGGCAGAGGCATTTCAATGCTTTTGATAGGCCAGGAATTATCTTCAAAGTTTTAGATAAGTTAGTTATTATATAGGCTGCATTTGATTGGTTTGATGAGTATGTTGATTTATTAATATTCATAGTTGATTGATTAATTGATTTCAAACTTTGGTTGTGTTTTATTTGTTTTTATATTTAAAAGTTGTTTGGGATTGTTTTTAAATGGTCTGATGAAGCAATGATTTTCACGAATATAATATAATTTATAATAAAAGTTTCCTCTGTTTTCTTGTAACAGTTGTGGTTGATGTTTTATGAGTTTTTGTTATTTTTGCACCACTGGGCTGCCATTGGAGTGATTTTATTCTTGTTTTTTTGTCAAAAATCAATTTATACTTCCTTGCTCATTACACAGCAACTTTGATCAATTTGTGTAAAGATCTATGTATTTCTTTATGTTGTTGCTACACATTTGTGACCTCAGCTACAGGTTGTATGCTCACCTTTATAAGATCATGGTTGTGGTCTCTATCAGCAGACTTTCATGAGTGTATGAGGTACACTACTTTACTGCTGCATTTGGTGTTATCAGTGATAAGGAAATCATATCATGATACACAAACTATCATTTTACTTCTCCTGGAAACTGCCACCATTTCATGAAGATGCTTAAGTGGCGTGGGACCAATTGCTATATAGTAGTGAAGAAAACACCATTCTCTGTGTCTTTCACATCCATTCAGAGAGCAGCTACAGAAATTTGATGTATGTGATATTACCCTGATGCATCATCCACAGAGTCCAGATGATAGCTATGGTCAGTGGATACAAAAACTGCAACCTTACCCTGCTAAGGCTATAACTGAGGAATGTGAGGGTGATAAGGGTGGAAGTGCCTTACAATAATAGAGTTCTTGCCATAGATGACAGGTAATCCAGCACCATTGCCTGAGGAGGCGCAGCAGAAGCTGGAGTAGCTGTTAAGCTTTGGTTGAGAAACCAGTAGACAGGTAAATGACCCTGATGGAGAGACTGCTGGAATAAGTTGCTGATTTGCTCATCCAGACAGCTCTAAACTTTAGATTTCTTGAGAAGAGTGTGTCACACACCACTAATCAGCTTGCGCTGTCATCTGGTGATTGACCATAGTCATGTCTTTGAGGACTGGGAAGCAGATGGCATGCTGCTGCTAATAACCTTTCCTATCCCCTGCCTAGTGGTACCCCCTTCCTCTTGTGTCACACTTCATACGCTACACATTGTCTATTCCTCATCATCATCATTGGTCTGCTCTCTGTCTCTGCCTCTCCCATGTCTGTAATTCTTAGTGTATGCACTCACACCCTATCTCTGTGCTGTTTTGTGTGTGTGTGTGTGTGTGTGTGTGTGTGTGTGTGTGTGTGTGTGTGTGTGTGTGTGTGTGTAGCTGCACCTGCATAGTGTTCTAGCCCTCTTTCCTAACCATCTTTTTCTTTCACCTTTCTTCTCTTCTCTTCTCTTCTCTTCTCTTCTCTTCTCTTCTCTTCTCTTCTCTTCTCTTCTCTTCCCTTCTCTTCTCTTCCCTTCTCTTCTCTTCCCTTCACTTCCCTACACATTGTCTATTCCTCATCATCATCATTGGTCTGCTCTCTGTCTCTGCCTCTCCCATGTCTGTAATTCTTAGTGTATGCACTCACACCCTATCTCTGTGCTGTTTTGTGTGTGTGTGTGTGTGTGTGTGTGTGTGTGTGTGTGTGTGTGTGTGTGTGTGTGTGTGTGTGTGTGTGTAGCTGCACCTGCATAGTGTTCTAGCCCTTTCCTAACCATCTTTTTTCTTTCACCTTTCTTCTCTTCTCTTCTCTTCTCTTCTCTTCTCTTCTCTTCTCTTCTCTTCCCTTCCTTCCCTTTCCCTTCTCTTTCTCTTCCCTTCCCTTCCCTTCTCTTCTCTTCCTTCCCCTTCCTTTCCCTTCCCTTCCTTCCCTTCCCTTCCCCTTCCTTCCCTTCCCTTCCTTCTCTTCTCTTCTTCCTTCCTTCTCTTCTCTTCCTTCCCTTCCTTCCCTTCCTTCCTTCCTTCTCTTCTCTTCTCTTCTCTTCTCTTCTCTTCCCTTCCTTCCTTCCTTCTCTTCCTTCCCTTCCTTCCCTTCTCTTCTCTTCTCTTCTCTTCCTTCCCTTCCTTCCTTCCTTCCTTCCTTCCCTTTCCTTCTCTTCCTTCTCTTCCCTTCTCTTCTCTTCCTTCCCTTCTCTCTCTTCTCTTCTCTTCTCTTCTTCTCTTCCTTTCCCTTCCCTTCCCTTCTCTTCTCTTCCCTTCCCTTCCCTTCTCTTCTTCCCTTCCCTTCTCTTCTCTTCTCCCAGTATGAAGAAAAACATGCAGTCCTGTCCCTACTAAAGGGAAAAAATGTTCTTTCCCCCTACCCACACACTAATATATATATTGCTGTTCTCTGAGTCTCTCTGCTTGCTACTTTCCCTTTTTCTTCTTGTCTTGTACACATCTTTCCTCACCTGTTACAGACATGCACACGTACACCACAGCTTCACAGCACTGCAGTTGAAAATACTATTTGGCTACAGATCATTTGGTACTACTTTGTGCTGCTCTACCATGTGAAGCATAACTTCTTTTATGTACAGCTTGATTTCAAAATGCAGCACAGAATGAGAAATATATGTTTATAGAAATGAAAAACATGTATTTGTTCTCAAGAGTATCTTTATGTTGCATTGACAGTTAGAAAAGTTAGAAAATGAAGAAGTTAGAAAATGTGCAGTGTCCTTCAAAATCCTCGGTGTAGAAGTCAATACAGATTTCAACTTAGACTCAACCCACATGGATGCATTCTCTGTAGCCCCACCCCTGCCTGATACTATTGATCTAAGGGGAGGATTTAACAGGTCCTTATGTATTTTGAGGAGTGCCTTAAACACTGGAATGGTCGGAGAATCTATCCACATAACCCCACAGGGGTTGGGCTACAGAGAATGCATCCATGTGGGTTTGAGTCTAAGTTTGAAATCTGTATTGACTTCTACAGCGAGGATTTTGAAGGACACTGCACATTTTCTAACATCTTCATTTTCTAACTTCTTTATATGATCATCTGTTGACAGCAAATGATAAAGATTTTTTTTTTAGTTACGTTGGCCATTAATAATTTATTTACTGTCAAACCTAGTGACTATGGCCTTAGGGCCATTGAGAGTTTCTTGAAGGAGAATAGTTCCTTTGATGCTGAGATAATAAGAATGATATGCATATTGATGCAAGTGATTTTAGATAACATCTTTCTGTACAATGGTCATTGTTACAGACAAACTAAAGGAGTCACCATGGGTACTCCATGCGTGAATACATATGCCAATATAGCATATTGGGAAGAAATGGTTATTTTTAATGCACAGCATGATTGGCGGGATCACTTAGTATATTATGCAAGATTTGTGGATGTTGTGTTCATCCTTTGGGATGGTACATTACATGAACTGTCTGTGTTTATGAGTTTTTTTAGAAAAAACAACAAAATTTCTAGTGTACTTTCCTCAGATGCTGAGATAGATTGTCTTGATATGAGATTAAAGAAGGGCCAAGGCAGTACCATACAGACATCCATATTTAGAAAAACTTGCTGGAAGAGTAGTCTTTTATCTTACGACAGAATGCATCCAAGGCATGTTTTTGACAACATTATAAAAGGACGACAGACTTATAGGATGTCAAGGTTGTGCACAGAGGATTCGATGTTTGAGCATGAAATTGAGTCTTTGGCCACATGTTTTAAGTCTAGAGGTTACAGGAAGGCTTAGGTGGAACAAGTGATCAGTGCCAGTAAATTAAACAGGCATGTAAGGGCTACTCCATGGTACTCTGAGAGAAAAGAGCAGTTAAGGTAATGGAGAATGATGTAAGGGACAACAATAAACAACGAGTAGTTTTAAAGTGCAGTAATGACATTGGGGGGTATGTAATATTATATGGAGAAATTGGAAGATCTTGCTTACTGTTAGAGCGGTAGGAGATAGACCTTTATTTCCATTTAAGTGCAATAAGAACTTGAAGGACATATTAAGTACTGAAAGGGATCTGGGTATGAATAATGACTTGAATTCTATACAACGGGGGACTTTTGCTTGAAGGCTTGTTCTATAATAATGAAATGTTATATATTCATTCATCCGATGACAGGAAAATGTTATACATTTAGATTTTATGCAGATGGTCAGATGAAAAACGTGATATATTTAGCTGAGTTTAATGACTGACTCGTTTTATGTGGGTAGAATGAATTGTCGCTTAAAAGAAAATATTACAACATTTGTCAGCGATACATTTACAGAATACACATCATGCTTTATATCAGCACATTAAGAATGATGTGGGACAGACTTTTGCTTTCTTGGTCTTACAGATTATAAAAGCGAGTGCAAGGGGTGGGGATCTAGTAAATTTAATGGAGTTGAATGAGACACGATGGATAATTGAGCTTATGGCAGATAGAAGTCCAGGTTTGAATGGAGTGCTTCCCATAAAGCCTGTTTTAAAAGGGCAGAGACCTCATTACTAAGGTGTGATCATTTTTTTACCATTTAAATAATCCTGAGTTTTTCAATGTAACGTGATGAAGGGATTACACCCCAAAAGCGCTCATCCATTGTTTTTATTTGTTATTTTATTAAAGTCTATTTTGCTTTTAACCTGGTGGTTCAGACATTTATGATGTTCTTCATTCCACATTGCTGCAGTCCTAACTATTGGGTAGTCCGCTGTCCCAGTCGGCCCGAATACCAAAGTATATGGCTGACGTCGGTCAAGGCGCATTAGACTGGCGCCAGTCCGCCAGGGTACTAATGCGCATGACCAACGTCATATCCTCAGTCTTTTTTGCCGCATGGTCCGATGCAGAAGCAGTTTTGCGAGTGCAGGTTGGCGTTCTGAAAGTTTCTGAAGTCAGAATTTCAGACCGAATCAAAGTTGGCTAAGTACCCCGTTGGGGAATATTTTGTTTTTTTCTTGCCTCAGTATTTAACCGAATGTCAGAAAAAGTGAATAACTGTATTTCTTGTGGGAAACAGATACCTCATAGGGATTACCATACTTTGTGTATACCTTGTTTAGGGCCTGAGCACGGCGTTGTTGGATGCGCTCTTGTGCTAGATTTAACAAACGCACTATTAAGAGAAGGTTAGACTGTGCCAGGTTAGTTTTTGGGAAGCGTTGTAATTATAAAATGCCGCCGGATGCTCCGGCCCGCTTCGGCCAAAAAGCGCAAGGACAAAGCAGCAAAGCCTAGAGTGGAAGAACCGACAGTCCCGGACGTCGGTTCTTTAGAAGGCTCAGTGGAGCCGGAGGTTCTGCCAGGAGTTTCTTTGGAGTCTCAGGAGAGACTTTACTGTTACAGGATGTGTCCTCTCAGGAAGTAGGCCAGGCTGAAGGGGCTTCTCAGGTGGCTGTTCTTCCCTCTCTTCCTAAGGTGGTTAGAGCCTCCCTTCTGTTTCCAAGGCTTCTTTGAGAGGCAGGCCAAGTTTAGCTTCGGTGGGGGTTTCTCCTAGTGCTTCAGGGTCTTTGCCTAAGAAACATATGCTTAAAATGGCAGAGGATTTGATTACTATGATTAGAGGTTCTGTGCCCCCTCCTGATAAGAGGCCTAGGGTGGAACCTGAGTTTGAGAGTTTTGAGCAATGTTCGAGGCTTCTGAGTCTTGACTGAAGACTTGCAGGAGTATCCTCCTTATTCTGATTCTGATGTGGAGGATTCTACTCCTTCAGCTTCTCCTCCTGAGGATTTTTCATTTTCAGAGACTCTGCATTCCATGAGGGAGCATTTTAAATGGGAAGGTCAAGATTTCTCTGATTCCAGGAAGAGGCTTAGGGAATTCTTGTTTTACCCCAGCATAGGCATTTAGCTATACCTCCTGTTCTGAATGTGGTGGAAGATGTTTTTGCAGAGGCTTCCTGAATCCTGATTCTTTGCCTCCTGCCCCAGTTAAACCGGATAGGTACTATAGGTGCCTGAAGCTCATAAGTATCTTTTAAGAGTCCTAGGGCAGACCCGAAACTGTCTCTCAGGGGCCTAAAGGTGTGAAGGCTTCTGTTGTTAAAAATCCTGTTCCTCCTGATAAAGAGGCAAGGGCTTTGGATAGATGGGGAAAGAAAGTGTATACTTCTTCCACTTTAGCCATGAGGGCGTTGAATTGTCAGTTTCACATGTTAAAATATCAGAATTATCTCCTTTCACAATTGAAGTCTAAGGTGGATGCTCTGGCAGAAGGTATTGAGTGTAAAGAGTTGCAGGATTTAGTTCATGTGTCTGAACAGGTGGGTAAGCATTCCTTGCAGTGTGGTTTTGATGCTGTGCAGGCCTCCTCGAGGGTGGCTGCCACTGGTTCTGTTCTAAGTAGGCACGCCTGGTTGAGGGATCAGAATTTAGCTGAGCATGTTAAAACAAGGATTTTGGATGCTCCTTTACAGTCTGATGTGTTGTTTGGTTCGCCTGTGGAAGCAGTTTTAAAGAAAATGGAGGACAAGGCTAAGTCTATGCAAACTGTTAAGGATTTTTTGCAGGTTCAGCCTCCGAAGTTTAGTAGAAATTGGCCTACTAAGGGATGGACATATCCTGCTTATGATTCCCAGTCTAGGGGTAGGTCTAGACGTGGTAGGGGCAGAGCTCAAGGTTCTTTTAGGCCTAGAACAGGGAGTTCACCTGCTCAGTCTTCTGGTGAGGGCAGGGGTCAGTCCTTTCGTAAACAGACCCAGTGACCTACCTTTTCAGCTGCCAGTACATTCTCGCCTGGCAGCACCTTTGGGAGGAAGGCTGGCTCTTTTCAAAGAAAATTGGGATTTAATTACCCAAGACAGATGGGTTTTGGATATCATTCACCACGGTTACAGGTTTTATTTCCATACCTTGCCTCCTTTCAAAGGCATGCCAGACATTCCTCCTCTACAAAGAAAAGAGGCTCACAAGCAAATTTCTCTGTTGCTCCAAATAGGGGCCATTCAGCCAGTTCCTGTGCCAGAAAGGGGCCTAGGATTTTATTCTCGCCTGTTCCTAGTACCGAAGAAGGGGAACACGTGGAGACCAATTTTGGATTTATCTATCCTCAACACTTATCTGGACATTCCCAAGTTCAAAATGTTGGCGTTACAACAGCTTTTACCTCTGCTGGGCAAAGATCACTGGATGGTAACTTTAGATCTCAAGGAAGCTTACCTTCATGTGCCTATCAGACTAAGTTGCAGGAAGTATCTGCGGTTTCGAGCTGGAAATTCTCATTATCAGTTCTCTGCATTGCCCTTTGGCTTATCTACTGCGCCCAGAGTATTCACAAAGGTTCTGGCCTCAGTGATAGCTTACTTCAGGCTAAAAGGAATTCAAATCTATCCTTACTTGGACGACTGCCTGATTCTGGCTCAAGAAAAGGAAGACCTTTTACAGCATTTGAAATTTGTGATAGCAGTGCTAAGATGCCTAGGGTATTCTGTGAACGAAATAAAGTCCAGTCTAGTACCCTCTCAAGACATGTGCTTTCTGGGTGTGAGACTGAATACAGCAGCCCAGATGGCCTTTTTAACCCCGGACAAACAAAAGAATCTTTCCAGTTACTTCCATCAACTATCTCTTCAGTCCGGGCTGACTGCAAGGACAGTCCTTCAAGCCTTAGGGTTCATGGCATCTTGTATTCTGGTGCTTCCCAATGCCAAACTGCATATGAGGAAGCTGCAATGGTATCTCAAAAATGTATGGACACAGCACTGCCAGGATTTGGACACTGTCATTTAAATAATACCTTGCATTCAAAAGGAATTTTGTGGTGGGCTCAGGAATGTCACCTAAACAAGGGACTCTCTGTGACCCGGCCAGAGGCGAGTCAGATTCTAACGACAGATGCCTCAGACATTGCTTGGGGAGCTCATCTAAATGGAAAGTGGATACAAGACAAGTGGCCTGCCAGACTACAGCATCTACATATCAACATGAAAGAGATGTTAGCAGTCCAGTTTGCATTAATGGCTTTCAAGGAGTTACTTCTTCCAGGGCAGGTGTTGATTCTAACAGACAACACAACTGTCATGTGGTACATCAACAAACAAGGGGGAACACATTCTTACCCGTTGTGCAGGCAAGCAATGATTTTATGGGAGACTGCGCTCAGCTTGCAACTAACTCTTCAGGCAAGGTTTCTGCCGGAGCACAGAACTCCTTAGCAGATGTGTTAAGCAGACAAATCATGGATCCCCACGAGTGGAAACTGGATCTTCATGTATTTCAAAATTGACAGTGTCATGGGGAACTCCAGACATAGATCTGTTCGCTTCTCCACTAAACCACCAGCTGCCAAAGTTTTGCACAAAGAGGTTTCATCACACAGCTTGGAAAGTGGATGCTCTTTCTTTCAGTTGGAAAAATCTTCATGTGTATGCCTTTCCACCTCTGCCTCTTCTCCCAAAGGTGCTCCTAAAGGTCAGACAAGACAAGCCAAGGATGATTTTAATAGCTCCAGATTGGCCTCGGCAACACTGGTACCCATTACTGAGGAGTCTGGTAAGGAAGCCTCCATGGCCTTTACCTTTGATTCCACACCTGTTGTCTCAGAGGGACGGTCACCTGCTCAATGTCAAGCTTCACTCTCTTCATCTAACAGCCTGGCATATTCTGTTTTGAAACACAGCAGGTCTCAACTTCCTCAACAAGTTTTAAATGTGATTATGGAAGCCAGAAGACCTAGTACAAGGAAAGTGTATGCAGAAAAATGGAAGAGATTTTTATTTTGGAGTGCAGCAAACAATTTGGAGATTTCTGAGCCTAATTTGAGTGTGGCTCTTCAATATCTTACTGAGTTATTGGACAAAGGTTTGTCTTTCTCTTCCATTAAGATTCATGCTGCAGCAATTTCAGCTCACTATGATTGTGACCCACCATTGTTTTCGCATCCTTTGTTCAAGCAATTTCTTAGAGGGCAAAGAATATAAGACCCCACGAGAGCTCCTACTCCTGCTTGGGATCTCAATTTTGTGTTGGAGAAACTTACTCTACAACCTTTTGAGCCTGGCTACTGCTGAATTGAAATACTTGTCATGGAAGACTGCTTTTTGTTGGCCATTACTTCTGCAAGAAGGGTTTCTGAATTGCAGGCCCTTATGGCGGTAGAGCCTTTTTGATTTTCATAAGGATAGGGTATCATTACGCACTAATCCTTCCTTTATGCCTAAGGTGGTTTCTAGTGTGGCTTTAAACCAAACTATTCATTTGCCTACTTTTTATGCAGATCCCCAAAATAAAGGGGAAAAGATTTTGCACACTTTAGATGTGCACAGGCAATTGCGTTATTATTTAAGCAGGACTAAGGATTTTAGGCAGTCTCAGCAGTTGTTTGTTTCTTTTGCTTTGAGTTCTCAGGGCAAGCCTGTGTCAAAACAAACTATTTCTAAGTGGATTGGGTTTTGCATTGCATTTTGTTATTCCCATCATGGCAAGGAGATTCCAGCTGGGATTAGGCCTCATTCCACTAGGGCTACTGCCACTTCAACAGCATTTCTAAGGGGGTGGCAACTAAGGATATTTTGGAGGCAGCTACTTGGAGTTCAGTGCATACTTTCTCTAAGCATTATCACCTTCCTCTCTACTCTAAATCTAGGGCTGGTTTTGTCACAGCTATTTTGCAAGGCATGTTGTCAGCTCCTGCTTCCTTATGATTTGCCAGCCTCCCTTACCTCTGCTTTGGGATTCTACCCAATAGTTAGGACTGCAGCAATGTGGAATGAAGAACATAGTACAGTTTTGTACCTACCATAAATGTAGATGTTCGAGGATCCACATTGCTGCAGTCCAATTTACTCCTCCCTCCGTCCCTCTGTGTTTAGGGGTGGTTGTGTAGGTGAGGTTATACTCTGGTAATTTTGTATATATTGTACATATTTTGGTGCAGGAATGTTTGGTTTTTGGTTTTGGCCTTGTCTTTTTAGGGTCTTCTGACATCTGGGGCAAGAAAAGACTGAGGATATGACGTCGGTCATGCGCATTAGTACCCTGACGTACTGACGTCAGTCTAATGCGCCTTGACCGACGTCAGCCATATACTTTGGTATTCGGGCCGACTGGGACAGCGGACTACCCAATAGTTAGGACTGCAGCAATGTGGATCCTCGAACATCTACATTTATGGTAGGTACAAAACTGTACTTTTTCTACTTTGCTGCTTTGGTTCTTCGTCTGAACCTTAAGTGTTTTTTGCCGTTTTTTCTTTGGTCATTATAAGGTAGTAATTATAGTTGAAACATGGGATTCAGGTGGAATTTTTTTCCCAGTTTATGCAAAATATGAATGTTTGCAGGAGGAGAGGAAATGTGGTGGCATCCTGATTCTTGTTCATGACTCATTACATTCTAGTCTAGTGTTTTCTAATATGCCAATGAAAGCATTATCAGCATATATCCATAGTCTTAAGGACAGTGAACATGTGACTGCATACTGCCATTGCCCTTATATGGATTCAATTAGACATCATGAGTATTTGAAATCTTTGAAGAAGAAGTTTGTACTTCCAAAATGTATATTAGTGGGAGATTTTATTTATTCCAATATTGATTGGGTGGATTGTACTGCAAGTAAATTTCTAGATAGTATGACATTTCAAGGCAACAGATCACTAATAATACAAAAAAGTTGTAATATCTTGAATTTGGTTTCAGTGAATATCAATAATGTGGTACAGAATATTCAGGTATGCATACCACTAGGGAAATTGGATGCTACTGTTTTGTTTCAGCTAGTACATCCTAAAAAAAGTATTAACAGCATGCAAAAGATATGACTGTGGTAAAATTATTTAAGATTAAAACAGGAACAACTTACACATGGCAGACTAGAATACTTTGAGTAACAGGGAAGAAAATATATGTGGCTATAACAAGTTACAAACTCTCCTTCACAAATCCTTAGACCTTACTGCAGTACTTGATGACAAAACTATCAAAAGAAACAAATTGCCAACATGGTAGAATTCAATTACTATCAAACTCTATGAGAGAACAAAAATGTTTTCATGAATATACACAACATCCAACAAGGAGGAACAAAAATAACTTAAATAAAATAACCATTTTCAGGCTCAAACTAAAATAGAGAAAGTAAAGTAAAAAAAAAAGACTTACTTTGGATGAAACCTAAAAAGAATATTTTAAATACATTAACTCTTACAGATCTAGTATCCACAAAAGAACTTATTACTGTGCAACAAAAAAATATTAACAGTGCTCATGAAAACAGCCTATGCATTTAATAATTATTTTGCAAATCATAGTAATAGTATAAACAGGTAGAACTTGAGTTATCTAATTTAATATTTGATGATGCTTGCCCAGTTATTACACAACATTTGGTTAGGTTAGCACTGAGGAAAATTAAAGCAAGTATATCCACTGGTCCTAAAAACATTCCTGCTGTCATGGTTTTTAATCTTGAAACAGAAATTGGTCATGTGCTGTAGCTTATGTTTAATAGTTTACTTAAGTTTGGTACAGTAACAGCAGTATGGAAATTAATATTAACCTATCTTAAAAAATGTTACACAAATGATGCATGTAACTATAGATCAGATGGTATTGCATTTATTTTGGGAAAGTGCTTTGAGAAATGCTTTTTTGGAACAGTGGAAGCAGAGTAAAATAATAATGAGAAAACTTACATGCATTAATACAGAGCCGGATTCACGATGGCTTGCACGGAGTCTAAGAGTAGTGTAAGACTCCACGCAGCGATCATGTCTGATGAGCGATCCACGAACAGTCTGCAGGGACGTGTAAGAGAGCTCCTAAAACGGCTCTTACACGGACAGGGCTTGGATATGCAAATTATCTCACTTGCAGCCGAAAGGCATGCAAATGAGGTAATTTTACGATCCAGGAAGCACAAACCTGTCCGTGTAAGAGCCGTGTTATCTGCAGAAATGTACTCCGTTGACAACTGAGTACCGTTCTGCAAATAGCACAATGGAGCCTTGTCAGCTCCAAATAAAGGTTGCATATGTTCCAGGAAGCATGCCAATGGCCAAATATGTGGCCACTGGCAACGTACCTCCATGCAAAATTAAAATAAAAATGTGTTTTTTTTTCGGCGATCGACGATGTTTAAACGTAGCGCAGCACCGCGCAAACGGGCTGCGGTAAAAAAAAATCAACAGAAAAATATTTAAAACCCTAAACGTGGGTTTTATGCAAACCATCAATATACAATGTAAGGGAATAGCAGGCTGAAAACAACATGGCCACCGAGTAGGGTTGCTAAGGGGGAAACTCAGTGTGAGACATGTAACTAAGCATTAGTAGGCAATCCTATGCAAATGAGTGTTAGGATAGTGAATCGCACTTTTACATAGCATATGAGCACATTCCCTGGAGTGTAGGAGTAGGATAAGGGGGAGTAACAGAGTAGGAGATAGGTGACATCACAGGGGGGTATGTATGAAAGAAATGGAGCTCATTGGAGCAGAGTGGGATGTGAAAGCTGTCAGTTAGACATCATGGAAAGAGGTGTGTCAACAGGTAGACATGGGAAAGCCAAGAAATGGAAGGTGTACACTATGGATAACACCAAAGTTTCTTGAGGAGCGTGCATGCTCGTGTGTGCACGCTGGGAAGCCCGAGTAAGACGGAGTGCGTGCATGTAAGCGTGAGTGCACGCGTTTACGCCAGCGTAAGCATGTAGAAGCCTGTTTAAAGACCTGTAAGTGCATTTGCACTGGTGTGTCTGCGTTTTAACCCGAATAAGCAAGTTGTAGTCCATCTAAGCATGGGTGCGCATGTGTTAGCTGTTGTGCGCAGAAAGTTTTCCTTGTGTATGCTCGCTCCCTCTGAGGAAACAGAGAGGAAAAAGGAAGCACAACAAATTGTAGGAAGCTACCAGGTACTAGCATAGCTAGCAGGTGAAAACAATCAGAATCAGGCAATTACACAGGCAGAATAGTAGCCCAGCCCAGCACTGAAAACTCTGCAAACAACAGTGCAGTATGTTTCTCTCAACAGACACTGCAACACTGGAGTAAGCTACTAGAAGTGAAAACTGAAAAAGCTTCACTCAGACAAAAAATGCTAGGGGCTGCCATAGCTGTTATAAGGCGTCATATGCAACATGCTGATGGTGGTGACAATGCAAATGCTGCCGGACAACCCACAGTGAGGAGACAGAGAAGAGTGTACGGGCCCAGGGTCACCTACCAGGGGTTACATGAGCTGGAGATAGTGGAGCGCTATAGAGTGGACAGAGACCTCCTGCAGCAAATTGTTGAGCTGTGCAGGCCACGCCTCACACACAGAACCAACAGAGGGGAACCCATCCCAGTGGAAACCAAGGTATGTGTTGGCCTAAGAATACTAGCAACAGGTACCTTCCAGAGACCAACTGGTGATATGATGGGGATATCACAGGCATCAGCATCCAGGGTACTGCACCAGTTCCTGGATGCCATGTCAGCACATATCATGTATATTTCCCCAATTCCCGTGAGGTATTGGCCAGCAATATGCGTCTCTTCCAGCAAATAGCGGAATACACTGAGGTAGTGGGTGCAATACACTGCACGCATATACGCATCAAAGCACCAGCCGGTGAGCGGGGTAAGGCCTACATTAACCGCAAGGGCTTCCCCTCTATCAACTGCCAGGTTGTGTGTGATGCCCAGGGCATAATAATGAATGTGTGTGCTGGCTGCCCTGGAAGCTACCATGATTCCCATATCTGGCATCTGACGCAGCTGTACCAGACATTTGCCAATGGGGACATCCCACATGGTCACCTACTGGGGATGCTGGCTATGCACTGGAGCCGTGGCTGATGACACCCATCAGAAATGCGCACACACCTGAACAGGAATGCCATAATGAGGCACACGCACAAACACGTAATGTGTTTGGGCTGCTCAAGTCATGGTTCTGGTGCTTGGACACATCTGGTGGAGCCTTGCAGTACTCACCAACTTATGTGTACCCAAATTGTCATGGTATGTGCTATGTTACATAATATGATTCTGCGAAAACAGCTGCAGCAGGACCAGCATAGGCCCGGCCCAAACAGCCCCCCACCATTGCCAAGGCCATCACAGGCAGAGGGTAACTCGGAGGAGGAACAACCTGAGCCTGCCCCAGTAGGCAGAAGGAGGTGTGCCCAATATGCCTTGGCCTTGGCAAAGAGGCAACGGATAGCACATACACTGGCTCAGTAGGAACTCTGGAAATGATGCCTCTCTCTGACTCACACATATAGTAAAAGGGATGCCTAAGTTGACACAACCTGCTTTCAAACATCTACAGGGGGTGTAGTATGTGCATCCAACATAGGCAGCCCTGCAGCACCACCTGAGGCATGATTGCCATGTGTTAAGCAGTATAACGCCATGTAGTATATGCAAACTTGATGACCCTGAGTAACATCCTACCCTCACCAAGCATGATGCCACAATATGAAGACAAGATGATCAATTAAAACAATTGGCTTAAGTATTGTTGTTAGTCAAAGGGGATCCAATGCCTGTCAGCCTGGGATGACATGCTGAGCAAGACACGATGCTCTGCTAGGGATGGCTTGCACCTATCACCCCTGGCCTTTTGGATACTGGCAAAGGCTGTTGTCACCCCCATAGTGCCTTGAATAGGTAAGGCTCAAAACACAAACCCATCTCCATAGGTATCACAAGGGATATGAAACTAGAAGTAATGCTACCCAATGCCAGAAGTCTAAACGGCAAGATGCATGCAGTCCAAACTCTCCTCAGCATGGAGAATGTTGATATCTGTGCAGTAACAGAAACCTGGTTCAAGTCTCACAAGAGCATCCTAGCACTACCAAGTTACACCTCATACCATGCTTTACAGCCCCAAAACATGAAACAAACTACAAAAGGAGGGTGAGTATCAATAATTGTCAAGGATACCCACACCCCCAGGTTGGTGCCACAGCATGAAGCAGCACAGACTATCCACGTGCAAGTAACAGTGGCTAAAACTGCCTCCCAGTTCATAGCCTGCTACACACCACACTCCTAAATCCAGGAACCCCACTTGGCCTACTTGAGAACACATGAAAATATGAAGGTCTCTCCAAACAGCATTATATTGGGTGACTGCAACTACCCAAACATAGACTGTGAGCATTATTCTAGCTCCAACACCCTAGGCCAAAGGTTCCTATGGCCAAGACGAGAAGTGTATCCCTCACTGGTAAGATCAGACCATAGAGTAATCTCACTGGATATTCACATCCTGACCCCAGTCCCTGGTCAGAAAACCACAGTGAAAAACAAGTGTAAAGCAAATTATGCATTCCTCCAAACTGAGGTGGAATCCATTAAAGCCCTTGTGCCTGTGGAAAATATGGCCCAGACCTCAGAACCCTTTATAAATGCATGCTGTGAACACCTTCAGGAATGCATGGATTATGCAATCCCAAATAAAACCAAGACCCAATCCTCCAAAGGCAGGCATCCTGTCTGGTGGACCCCAGCCATCAACAAACCATGCAAGAGAAGGAGGAAGCAACTACATGATAGAGCAAAACCCAAAAAGGGAAGGCATCACTGATCAGTATTATGACAAAAAACTATGGCCACACATAAAATCCTTTAAGGCCAGCTAAGAGATAAAAATTGTACAGGACACTAAGGATAATCACAAGGCTTTCTTTACTGATGGTAGGAACCTCGGTGGGAATTCCCAAATATGCTCAGAATTAGTCCAAAATGACAAACAATACACCAAACCCACAGACATTGCCAACATCTGACCTGACAGGTTCAGTGCAAACCCCCCCACCACCACCACCACCAAAAGGCCGAACATCTATCCCAGCAGAGTGCTGGCCCCCTGACATCGCAGATGCTCAAGTAAAAGCCAGCATCTCCAAAGCAAAACACACAGCGTCAATGGGACCAGATGGTGTCCCGGGCTGCGTCCAACATGAAGTCCAAGAAGAATTGAACACCAAATAAAACTACTGCTCAATCTCAGCCTTACCACAGGATATGTACCCTAAGAGCAGTGTACAGCAACAGTGGTCCCTCTCCACAAAGGTGGTGCCTGAATGGATACTGCAAACTATCACCCCAGAATCTTGACTAGCTTGGTCTGCAAAGCTATGGAAAGGATCATCATGGACTTCAGAAATAAAGATATTGGGGACCTACAGACACTGGACCCTACCCAGTGTGGCTTACTTAAGGGCAGATCCTGCTCCTTAAACCTGGTTGAGTCATTTGAAACAGTCACCAAGGCCATTGATGAGGGGAAGGTGGTCCACACAGCCTACCTGGACCTTGCAAAAGCCTTCCATACAATAGCCCACTTGGTCCTTATAGATAAGCTCACCAGCTTAAATATAAACCCCTATGTCACTAGATGGGTTGCAAACCGGCTCAAGGACAGAACTGACATGGTCAGAATTGCTGGAGCCATGTCAGAGTCCAAACCTGCTACAACTGGCATCCCACAAGGCTCGGTCCTGGGACCCCCCTTGTTTGGTATATATTTCCCGGAGGTACAGGCCAACATGTAAGGACTGTGTCTGAACAAGTTTGCAGATGACTACAAACTGGGCGCCATATCTGACCCTCCAGCTGACACAAGCATCCTACAAAAGGGCCTCATAGAAACAGACAACTGGTGCCAGAGCCATGTCATCAAGCTAAACGCAAAAAAGTGTATAGTCATCCCCTTTGGAAAAACAGTAAGTGCCCACCAATTACCATAGGTGGTAACCCATTAAGTACAGAAGAAGTAATAAGAGACCTGGGGACACAAGTTGATAGAAATCTCGCATTTGACAACCATGTGGCTGTAGTGGTTATAATAACATTTCATATACCCACCTAATCATGAAGGTATTCACATCTACATCAGGGGAGGTCATCGTGCCTCTTCAGTCATCCTTCATCAGGCTCACAATTGAGTAAAATGCCCCTTGTGGGATTTACCTTAGCAGACACCTCCAGCAACTGGAAAGACCCCAAAAGTACCTCACCAGGAGGATCAAAGGGCTATTGGCAAAGGCTCTTGCTACCCCCATAGTGCCTTTTTTAGGCAAGGCTCAAAAGACCAACCCACCTCCATAGGTATCACAAGGGATAAGAAACTAAGAGTAATGCTACTCAACGCCAGAAGTCTAAAACCTCAAGATGCACGCACTCGAAACTCTCCTTAGCATGGAGAACATCGATATCTGTGCAGTAACAGAAACCTGGTTCAAGGCTCCCGAGAGCACCCCAGCACTACCAGGTTATACCTCTTACCATGCTTTTTGGCCCCAAAATTTAGACCAAACCACAAAAGGAGGGGGAGTATCAATATTCGTCAAAGATACCCACACCTCCAGGCTGGTGGCACAGCACGAGGCATCAGAGACTATCCATGTGCAACTAACAGTGGGTAATACTGCCATCCAGTTTATAGCCTGCTACAGACCACCCTCCCAAACCCAGGAAACCCACTCGGCCTTCCTGAGAAAGACCCCAAAAGTACCTCACCAAGAGGATCAAAGGGCTCAAACAGATGCCATATGCTGCCCGGTTAAAGAAACTCCAGCTCTACTCAGTGGCATACCGCCTGCTCAGAGGCGATCTGTGCCTGATGTATAAAGCCATGTCCAACCTGGAATTAATGGACATGCTGCACCTCAGAAAATCCAAATCCCATTGAGCTACGCCTTTGAGACTTGAACCTCAGCACTGAAATAAATAGGACATGCTGGAGGGACAGATTCATAACCCAGAGGCTTCCTTCACTCTGGAATAAAATCCCAGTCCAGGTTAGGCAGAGTCCCTCATTGACTCTCTTCAAGAGGAATCTTGATGAGTGGATGGGAGATTGTAGGTTTACCCTGGGTATCACTTTTATGTCACAGTTACACAGAGGCACAGTATACTAACCATGAAAAATGTCATGGCAAACACCAGTTAAAATGTGTGTTGAAGGACAAACACACTCTGACTAGGATTAGAAATAAAACCCAAAACCGCTACGAAGCCAAAAACGCTGCAAGGTGAAGCGTGGGATGAACGCTGCTCGTCCGGACTAGTTCCAACAAAAACTGTAGTACACAAGGCACACCTTCTCTGGAAAAAGTATTTATTCGATAAAGTCCACACAACAAAGTGATGACATTCAATAATATCCACATAAATGCACAAATGGTTAAGCGCTTTCGACTGGACCCACAGCCAGTCTTCTTCAGAACAACATAGCACTGTAGGATATGGAGCATTTATGCTGTAATGTCAGCGGTTAAGAAAACCGCGCCAAAAACATTTTAAAAATTTTAAAGAAACAGCTTGTTATAAAACAGCGGTGAAAACTGCTGCTGACATACGTCATCACCTGAGAAAACCTCCGGCTGCACAAGCTCATTTACTTACATAATAAAATTCAAATAAAAATGCTGATATAAATACGTGTTAAGAATAGATAATATATATTATGTATTCTATGCATGAACTGAAAAAATATATATATATATAAATGTAGAAATACTACCAATTTAAATATACAAAACATATTAACTATACAAGTATTATTAAAATACATAGAGAATAAATGATGTTTGTTCTATAAGAAACATATGAAAACTACCAAATTAATAGTTGACATATTACATGAACAAGAACTATATATAAACTAAATTAATATTGGTTGTATCATAGTATATGTATAATACATATTGCCTAATTATGAAGCGTATATATAAAAAGTGAATGTAAATGTATACAATTATTTAGAAAATAGTTTCCTTGTGTTATACACCCTATGCAAATGATAACCTAACATTTCTTCTAAAAAATATTATGCTAAAAAATACCCTAATACGGAATACTTCTAAAGATGCTTCTAAAAAATACTTCAAATATACATATACAGACCCATTGTGTCAGGTTCGAGATCTAAAACATTTAATATTGGTGTTCTGATTGATACCTGGACCAAACACATATATAACACCGTACCACATATCATGAAGGACTCATGGAGCTTCCTAAGCTCACTTAGTGCTGATAAATGGAATAAGGACTATATATTCATTACTATCGATGTGGTCGACTTGTTTACTTGTATACCCAAAAACTTAGGGTTAGAATACTTTACCAACAGTCTTAGAAAGTTTTCAGGTTTTAGTTGGGATAAAGTATGTGTAGTTACTGAACTCATGTCCTTGGTCCTGGACCACAATTACATCACATTTCAGGGTGAATATTTTAGACAGCAATCTGGAGTGGCTATGGGGGCTTCATGCGCCCCCATTTTTGCAAATTTAGTCATGCTTGAATGGGAAACGGAACACCTATTTAAAAGTAGATATTATGATCAGATTGAATTGTATGTAAGATATTTGGACGATCTATTTGTGTTATGGAAGGGCCCTGAAACAGAAATATGTGAGTTCATTAATTTCCTTAACAGCACCACTGAATTTTTAAAATTTACCTACAACTATGATAGCAAAGGTATAGCATATCTGGATACATATGTTTGGCATACAGAGACGGGTTTCGCCTCTAGAATTTACAGGAAACCCACTTACTCGAACGACTACATTTCATATAGTAGTAACCATCCCCCCTACACATTTAAAAACATTGTCAAAGGATAATGTATTAGAATAGCAAGAATGTCTTCAAGTATCAATATTATGAAGGAGGATATAAGAACTCTTTGTAAAATGTTTGGTGAGAGGGAATATCCTAGGATTATGGTCAAACGTATCTCACAGTATGTCATATCTCAATGGGGTAAAAAATACAAATCACTATTAGGCACACAATGCTTCGATAACATTGGTAAAGCAAATGACTTAGAACAGAATATTAATAGAGTTTGTGCACTTACATATACCCCTTATGTACATTATGTTAAAGCAATTCTTTATAGACATTGGGATGTTTTTACCTCCAACAACTTGAATGCTAAGATAGGAAATGCACCTAACATAGTTTATAAGGTGGCACCTAATATTAAGCGAATGCTGGAACGCACAGGAAAAAACCATGGTGTAGTAGCTAAACAAAAAGGTGGATGTACTAAATGTGGAGCATGTCGATACTGCTGTTACATCAATGAAGCAGAAAAAATCACCTTGGATGATATTAACCATACTGTAATTAGATGTTTGAGAGGCAATTGTAATAGCAAACAAGTGGTATATATTGCCAATTGTAAAGTATGCAAAATGTATTATATTGGAAAAACGGAAAGGGCTATTAAAAAGCGTATATACGAACATATTTATAAAATACGCAGAAAGGACACAAAAAATGCCCTCTACAGACATATTCTAGATAAAGGAGAAGGGCACAGTTTTGTTTTTGCCATTATTGATCAGATTGATAAGTTAGAAGGAAATTGGAAGAATCTGTTGGCATTGAAAGAAAGTGTATGGCAAATTAAAACTGACGCAACAAGATGTCCAGGCCTTAATGACTTTATCAGCATTAAGCCCTTTCTTATAAGTGATTGAACATTTTTTATATAATTGTTTGCTTCCTGTCCTATTTTACAGAATGTAGGCATTATATTCATTATTATATTTATACATTTATGGAATCATTGGATATACATATGCCTAGGAATATTTATTTATATATATATATTTATGCATTTATTTATACATGAATGTTTGCATCACATATTTTTAACACCTACATATACAGTCAACTCCCCTTTTTGTATATGTATATTTGAAGTATTTTTTAGAAGCATCTTTAGAAGTATTCCGTATTAGGGTATTTTTTAGCATAATATTTTTTTAGAAGAAATGTTAGGTTATCATTTGCATAGGGGT